>NW_026117843.1:0-32269 GCF_001640805.2 Lates calcarifer
TGAATTCCATCATTCTTCTGCTTTATTTTTCAGTACCTCGGACTGAATGCAGTAACCTGTCTCCCCTAAAGGCTTTGCAGCTGAGCATGCCATTCTTTTGTGCTCTTGTTGAGACAAAGCCTCAGAGAAATATAGGATTATGTAGACCTGAGCTGAAATGTTTTATTCACATTATCCATTTTAGCCTTCAAGAACTAGACATCATTCATCACATCAAGACATCACTGAAAGAAAATATTATATGTCTCGATTTGAGACAAAACACAACATTTTCTGTTACAGTACTTGAAGTGTTATCTTGTTGCCATATTAGTTGGGACTAATATTTGTCCTTATAATTTGGAACTAAAAAGAAAGTTCCAATTCTCTAACTGCCTGCTTCTTATAATATATCCTCAACATCACTGCCCTGGTAATTATATTAAAATACAATGACTCCAGTCCATGACAGATGGGCCGTTTAGAAGCCTCACACTCACATCAGATTGGGTGCTTTCTGAATAGGTGTCCTTAATTGCATCCTCATCCACCAGGTGGTGTGGAATCTCCACAGGACACACACTATGGGATTCCTACCTGCCATTAGAAATTCACTCAGATAAAAAGCAAAATGCCTTCAACTTCAAAACACAAAAGCAGTGGATTGTATTATTTTCAGATTGAATTACCTAGCTGCGATGACTCAACACTCTCAACTACTCTTTCATTTTGTATCTTGTATATATGCAAGAAGATAGGCCCACTGCAGTGGACCAACCCCAGGTGATTTTGATCCTGGGACAAAATTGGTCTTCCAATATAAAAGACACTCTCTAGGAAAGCATTAATTAAATTGTGCTCATGGAAGGAACATTTCACTGAGCATTTACACATGTGTGAGCCATGCTGTGCTTGACATTCATACAGTTGGCAGCTGGGAGCTGCCCAGCTGGCCACTGAGCAGCTTCACAGGAGGAACTGAGTGCCGTGATCAAGGACTCTCCAGCAGTGGCTGTTGAGGAGAGAGAGAGAGAGAGTATTACTCATTTTCTCTCTAAGCCGTCATGTTTCACAGCTGGACTGGGGCTGATCTCTCACCCTGCTTCTTCAGCTCAGAGGCAGGGACACCAAGCGTGTCTGGCCAGGTGACAATAATGCCATTTAAATTTGGATAAAACACAAAATTATCTATGAGGAATTGCAGATTGTCAGTTTGCAACATAGAAAATTGCATCTTTACAAGCTGTTGTGTAATTTACCTAATTTAGGGGAACTTGCAGTGTATCATTTGCTGAAAATACACTATAGAGCCAATTGGCTGCTTAACTGTGTGACTACGCTTTACAGATTGATGTCTATAGTAATAATAAGGGCAGGTATAACAGAAAGAAGGTTAGGTAAACCCAACTGTATCTTAGCTATGAGTCAGGGTAAATCAGCTGATTCATCCTCTGGGGTCCATGAATGTCTGTACAGACATTGGCAATTCATCCAACAATTGCTCAGATATTTGAGTCTGCATCCAAGTGGTAGATCAACTGACATCCCTGGAACCATGCTTCCTCCATGGCTAAAGAATCAGCATGTGTTTGTCAATTGATCGTAGCAGAAACACTTTATAAGTCTTACTGCTGTGTTTAAAATATTGATGATCAGAAAATATTAATAAGGCAGTTGCTATTTGCATCTGGGCTCGATCAGTTTGGAATCTGGGGAGTTTGGAGGCTAGGTCAACACCTAGAACTCTTTTTCACGGTGCAATGGTAACAGTGAACTGCGGGGGGGAGGTCCCTGCAATTGGTACAGTTGTTAGCACTGTCGCCTCACAGCAAGAAGGTTGTGGGTTTGAACCTGAGTTCACCTGGGGCTTTTATGTGTGGAGTTTGCATGTTTTCCCTGTGCCTGTGTGGGTTCTCTGGGTACTCCAGCTTCCTCCCACAGTCCAAAGACAGGCAGGTTAGGTTAATTGATGACTCTAAATTGCCTGTAGGTTTGAACGTGAATAGGTGTTTATCTCTATATGTCAGCCCTGCAATAAACTGGTGATCTGTCCAGGGTGTACCCTGTCAGCTGGGATTGGCTCCAGCCCCAACCAGATTAAGCTGTAGCGTGCTACATGTACACCTATACATTAAGATGAGTGTTCCTTCAGTTTGTCATGGATGGATGTAGTTGTAGAAAAGTCTGAAGGAAAGGGAAAAAAAATAGAGTGCACAAAATAGGAATAATAATGATAATAATAATAATAAGTGAAGCTATGTGCACATGTAGTAAGGCCCTAATAATCATGAAATCTGGTGACAGATCTTGAATGTAACGCACTACATGACCATAGGCATATTGTAATACTTGTAAAGTTTAACTTTGCTGTAGCTAATTAAACTTTGGATGGACAGGTGCAACTTTATGTACATAACTGCTTTAATTTCCCTAGATGGAGATACAAAAGTAGGCTATAATTATATAATGTAATTAGGCAGCAGAGGCACAGGAAATTAGACTGGTATCTTCAAATCTTGAGGGCAATGATAAAATATACCATCTCATAAATTATAACCTTCAGTAGAACCTGTAATGTCATACATTATTTCCTCAGTGGTCAGACACAACACTTTATTTTTACCTAGAATATGTTTAATTTGTGTAATATGATGTTATTAAGCATTAGAATACTGAATAATTTTATTTTTCAACAACACAACAAATCAAAATGTCAAGGTATTTCCTCAGATAAGGCTAGATTAAATAAAAAATCACAGATTACAGAACACGCTGCTTCAGTGCCATCCCTGCTGAGAAACAGATCGATGGTGCCAAGGTCTGGCTTCAGCGAGAAACTGGTATTTTCAGGCCGAGAGGTACCAGACTCACAGCTCTCCTGTCTGCCTCCTCATTGACAGCAGATCAGCATGGCTCAGAGAGGATCAGTAGCCTGGAAATGTCAAAAGTGTCAGTGAATCAATTCAAATCATCAGGTCCCGACTTCATAAAGACCACAGCTTAGAACCTCTGAGAGATGAGTGTACCTCAAGGGTGCGAAGAAGTATTTTTACTTAAGTACTTGAGGAGACTGAATCCATCCTGAAACTATTTAACACTGTCAGAAAATTAGTCATAGGTGATGTGCTGTGTACCTGTTGTTGTCTCTGTAGCTGGCATGAAACAGCTCAACAGCTCAAGACAAAATGGATATAAACACATGCCTTCATTCATTTAAAACAATGTTGGGTCTTGTTGGGTCCTCTCAGAAACAAAAGTTTGAAGTTACTGCTTGCAAAGATGCTGTATGACAGCTGACAGTAGCTTACAATCACTCATTGCTATTAGTTTGCCAACTGGTCCTACCCACTCATGGACAAGTTCAAATCTGCATTTGGTGGATGACTACACCAAAGCCAATGGAGACAGTGCTGACCTGTAATTTTCAGTTATAATCAAACAGGAACAAACAACAGGAATCAACGTTTAATGAAACAATTTGGGAATTTTTGAGTGGAAACCAGCACAGTAAGGAATTATTTTTTTGAGCCAGCATCTCATTATAATAGTTCAATACCCTGCTCACACACAAGATTGAAGAGATGGAATGCCCTTTATTGTTAACTGAACTTCAGTACACAGGCTGGTGCTGGCAGCTGCAACACAAACACTCAATAAGCATGCATCTGCATGACATGAGATAGCTGAAATGCTACAGTAGGCAGAGCAATAGCTCTTGTGTGAAATGGATGCTATGAAAGTCACAGTACAGTTACAGACCACAGGGCCAATAAATCTTGTCAGCTTGTGCAACACTGTTATACAGTTTACAGTTTTAACAACATATGTTGCAAGGTAAATGAAGGGCTGTTAAAAAAAAAAAAAAAGTGCCAATATAGTGGTGACATCATAAACTGCAGGGGGCACTGTTGACTGTGATCAAGTAGAAAGCTTCTCCTTGATCTACTATGGCTTGGATTGTTCCTCATTTGCATGTTGCTTTGAACAAAAGTATCTGCCAGCTGACTGGATATAAATGTATATATTTGATTAAAAAAAAACAGAAAAACAAAAGAAAAAATGTGATAATAACTTTATGTAATTGTACTACATTACCACTGGAGTGATTTGCCCTTTAATCAACGCTTTAACAAAATTGTTCATTATTTAAGCTTATTGCTTTCTTGACTAAAGTAACTGTGAGGACACAGAATGTCTGTTCACTCATCATGAAGCTGGAGCTTGGTTAACTTGGTTAAGAAAAAGTTTCAACATTTTTTTTTTTTTTAATGTATGTGTGTTTGTTCTGGTGACTCACTGGCCTAATTACAATGTGCTTGACACTTCATGCTAACCTTCCTTATTTGTAATTTTCACAATTTATTTATTTTTTTCCTTTATTCACCATAAATTTGATGGGGAAAAGGACATGACTTCGAGAGAAATTAAATAAAATGGTGTGTGCCACTTTCCTCCACTGAACTCAGATGACTCAGTATGCAAGTCAGTAAATGGGCCATTACAAGGTCCTAAGAAAAAAAGAAAAACTATGCTAACATCTCTGAAAATGCCAAGAGGGATTTATGTCCCAGAGCAACATTGATTCTCTCTCTAGGTCCTGACACCATTAAAAACTAAAGGATAAAGCTTTTCCCAGGACTCTTCAGGATGATGGATGGGCAACCATAGCTCACTAATGACTCATTTTGACTTCTCCAAAGCTTCAGATGTTGAAAGATTTGAAAGAGGGACAACTTTCTAAGAATCTGCAGGTCAACGGTATTAACTGTAAAGAACATACAGGAGAGAGTCTGTTCTGAGAAAGTGTGTGTGTTATCTGTCATTTAAAGTAAGGGTACTCGTATGCACAATATCAAATTGGCTTAAAACTTTCCTCTTTGATAAAGCTTATAGTTAGGGTTGGCTCAGGCTTGAAGCATCCCTTAGTTATGCTGCTATAGGCCTAGACTGACGGGAGATCTCCCATGATGCGCTGAGCTTCACCCCCCCCCCCCCCCCCCACTTTCTTCTTCTTAACCCAACTGGTCGAGGCAGATGGCCGCCCACCCTGAGTCCAGTTCTGCTCGAGGTTTCTGCCTCTTAAAAGGAAGTTTTTCAGCACTGTCGCCTAGTGCTGCTCATGGTGGGATCTGTTGGGTCTCTCTTTGTAATTACCTATTTTAAAGAGTATGGTGTAGACCTGCTCTATATGAAAAGTGCCTTGAGATGACTTTTGTTGTGATATGGTGCTATATAAATAAAACTGAATTTAATTGAAATTGAACTGATTCCATTTACATGTGTTTGTGTGTCTGTGCATGACCTTTGCAGTGTATTAGGAAAGTATTCAGATCCCTTCAGTTTTTTTTCGCAAGTTAAATCAGGTCCAAGCCCTAAACTGTGTTTCAAGCCTTAGTTTATTTCTGTGACAGAATTACAATAGTTCATCATTTTTAGCTAACCATTGTTGCTGTCAGTTTTTGGTTGATGACATCAGAGTCTTGACTTCAAATGTGATAACTTGAGGCATCTGTTGTCTGTCCACTGGTCTGCATTGTCTGCTGTTAGAATACCCTCTGTCAGGAAAATGAAAAGCTGACCTGCCCCATACTTTATCATGACCTAATGTTTAATCTTTACACTTGGGAGTATAGTAAGTCATGCAAAGTCAAATGTGAAGTCTGGGCTTACTGATGTCTTGCAATTATTTCCAATTCATGTTTCACAACCTTGTCATTCCTAGTTTTGTTTTTCAATAATAAAAAAAGGAAAAATATATTAGAATTAATCACTGGAACCATGTTTTAATGTACTATATTGATTGATGTCTGTTGCACTGACATGAAGTTCATAATTTGGATATTTTGGTGAGGACCTTGTGGAGCGTTTACATACAGCTCAAAATTTCTGATGGATGAACTGTACATGATGCCCAATATAGCATAAACAGAAATATCCATGTTTGTTTTTGGACTATATCCAGACCTTCATTATTTATGGGAGGATTAAAATCACTTGGGGTTTATACACTAAAAAACATATAGTTCAAGGTGTTTTGCCTGCAGTGCCCATGGAGGAGAATTTTCCTGCTTCCAGACACCTCTGGCTAATTTGATAATGAGTCTACACTGAAAGTCATAATAAGGTCCCATCCCATCCGGCCTGAAAACAAATGTTGCAGTTTATTCTTGCTAGGCTGTCCTTGTCAAGGGACTTCCACCCAGAAGCAGAGGTTATACTGTTAAATTACCTAATATTTGGCCAAATCCCATCTGAGACCTACAGTTATATACCTTTATTTACCAAAAATGCATTACCTGCATAGATCTTGTGCAAGAATGTGCAAGACATCCTCTGGACTCTAAGGGTTAACATGATGCATGATGATATATATATATATATATATATATATATGGTGGTAAGGAAATACAGTATAGTATAGTAGTACAGAATAAAGTTAAGCTGATGGTTTCTGAAGGATTCTTCAAACACCCACAACAATGCTCTTTTCCTGTCTAAACCTCTGCTGCCTCATTTGATACTAACACTTGATGAGAGCTGATTATTAAGTCCATTAATAGGTCTCATCGCAACAAGGATCAAAACATATGACTCCCCTCTGTCTGCTTGAACACATGCCCCAGAAGCACCAAGTAATTTCAGCAGATGACTCTTTGGCAAATGAGCTCTTTGATCACGTTACTGTTGAGCAACGAGAATTACAGCAATGACATCTCAGCTGGCTCATGATTTAGTGGTTTTTAGTTGATGCATAACTCGCTTGTTCAGTAATATGATGCATTCCTGAATGAAAGTGACCGATTATCTAATTTAACAGCAGTAATTAATCAAAGAACCAATATCAGAGGTCATCAGCAAAAGAATGACCAACAGTGCCCCACAGGTTTCACTTTCATTCACTTCACTTCACTTTTTTTTTTTTTTTTCCACTGCCCATTCAAAGTTTCTTGGAGGGTGGTTCTTACACTTAGTGATGCTCTATGCTCTTTTGAGGCTTTGTAGGTCTGCTACTCTCATGGTTTTAGGAATAGATTCCAATGCTACATCTATATTTTAATCTTATTGCACATAGTCTTGTCCACCAGTGGTGCCAATGGACCCTAACTGAAATTTGAATTAATGGCAAAACTTTACTGTTGAGCCCCCACAGACTCCCTCATGGAACATCCACTGTGCATCCCAGTTGCTGTTAAGTCCAGTACCACTAGTACTCAAATGCTGGGAGAAAAAAAAAAACAGCTGAACATAATATATAATTGCACTATTTCCTTTTGTTTAAGTAATGCTTGATAAGAACTTCAGGAGTCAGTTTTTGGGAAAATAAGAGCTTTGAAAAAGAAAGTGTTTCTTTCAGTAAGAACATGGGTGCCAGAGTGCCACTGGCACGAGAGTGGTTACCTTTTATCGCCCTTCTTAACCATCCATGCATAGTCTCCGTATCTACAGTGACAATGAAGCAGAACTTGTTGCAATCTTGGGAATCAGCATTCCAGCACTTCCTGATGTGTGAACCCATTTTGCACAATTAATCTTGCTTGTGTTTATTCTTTCTTAAAGGCAGCTAATATCTATTTTGTAAGATTTTTTTTCTTAGCATTTTTTAGCCTTTATTTGACAGTGAGCAGCAAACAAGGGAGAAGAGAGAAGGTATATGACAGGTAACAAAGGTACCAGGCTGGAATCAAACAGCAGACATTGTGGTTATGTAATGTGGCATGGAACACCAGAACACTCTGATGTAACAATGTATTAACTGACAATATGAAGACAATGTGACACTCGGAATGGGCTCTCTTGTAGTGTTGAACAGAGAATTATCACATGAATTTGCAGCTTCGCTCAGCGCTCACAGTACTTTTAGTTGAAAATAGTTCAACTTTTGGAAGACTCGTCAATATCACTCTCTTGTGGCAGCTGTGACTCAGCAGGTCGCCCACCGAGCAGAAGGTCAAGGGTTTGGTCCCCAGCTCCTTCAGTCCCTGTGACGTATGCCTGGGTGAGATACTGAACCCCAAACTGCAACTGAATGGGTGTGTATATTAGTGCGCTTAATGTATAGGACAAGCGTTGTATGAATGTGTGTGTGAATGGGTGAATGAGACCTGCAGTGTATAGGGCTTTGAGTGGTTGATATGACTAAGAAAGCTTTATATAAGTGCAGACCATTTACCATTTACTGGTCAATCAAACCAAGTGGAGTATAGGATTTACAATGTCAATATTGTCAGAAGAGTAACTTATCCTGGCTGTTACTGACAACCCAGTACGATTTGACACTTAAGGGTTACCACAATCAATATTCAAAAGCCTTGCCATGGGTCAAGGTGTCTTGCCATGTCTGTCAGGATGTCAGGTGGGTGTCTTTTGGCAGACATATTTCTAATCATTTAACTACAGTTTAGGTTGGTCTGTAAGTCTGTGTAAAGCAAATTCAGAGATTTGTCTCTAAACACATTATTTATGTTAGAAGATAGTTCCTGAAATTGTGAAAAATCTTTAAACTTTTTATTACTGCATTGTGAAGTGAACTCTGAAACAGTGGCTCAATTATGCACTGGAGCCACCATTCAGCATAACCCCGCCACTGCACTGTTCCTGTCTGACTGTAAGCTGTTGTACAGTTTACTAGCTAGCTATGTGGTTGTCCCACAAATGTATCTTCCCTGGATGCCAGAGTTTGCAGAACAGCTGTCGTTGCCTTATTTACATTTTCAAAGGCATCAAGAGGAGGTGGATTAAGTGACGTTTCACTCCATTTAGTTTCACAAACTTTCATCAGAGACTGTCAATTCGTCACTTTTAAATGAGGCTGAACCAATCGTGCACCCAACCCCTCCCCCTTCACCCTCCTGTCCCGCTGACATTGCTCACTGTCTGTGTGTGTGTGTGTGTGTCTAATGTGTGTATCCTCTGGTGGCTCAAACATGAACATCTGCACAACTCGTGGTGCTAACAGGGTGCTAGCAGGATGCTAACAGGGTCTTAATTTTATATATTTTTTAACAATTCAAATTTAGCTGGGTGGTTAATAGCACATTTTTCTGTGGTGTGAATTAAGTCAGAATGCATTAGTATTACTGCTTTACACAGACTTTAACAAGTTAGCTAACTTGGACTGTAGCTCAGTACAGGTAACAACGTAGCTGATGAGGCGTTTAATGAATCTGTGCGGTGAGGGACTGCAAAAACAAGTGTAAATACCTTTGAGACAGTGTCAGGAACCATTAAGAAAAAGAAATAAGGAAAGGAGAGGAAAATTTCTCAAGCCTACGTCCAAAGATCTGCAGGTTAGGTTAATTGGTGACTCTAAATTGCCTGTAGGTGTGAGTTTGAGTATGTTATCTGTAGGTTATCTGTCTAGACTAGCGGCCTGTCCAGTGTGTACCCCGCCTCTTGTGCAATGTCAGCTGGGATTGGCTCCACACCCACCCGCCCAATTAAACCTAATCATTATACATTTGTCTGAGTAGTGTGTGTCTGGTCTTAAAGGAGCCTTTGGTGCTAAGTTGTTGATTGATGTTCACAGGATTCTGCCCTGCTATGGCAATCTGCTCTCTGAAGAGGAGAAATAACTGGTGAAAGTGATTATGACAGCAGGTGCTTCTCTAGAGGTGTTGTTGCTGCCATCCCTGGTGATGATCTACAGTGCACCCTCTGGCTCCACTGATGCAGATTGTGTGTGGGGGACACACAATCTTTAGAATCCCTGCACAGAAAATTGTGCCTTATACAGGTGGCTTTTATGACAGACTTCACTACCTCAGGTGACACTTCCAGAACCCTCCTGTGCCTTTTGGTTTGCTAATATACCAAGAAGAGCATTCCACCATATGCCTCAGTTATACAGATGATAACTGAAACCCTTAACTCCTCCAGCAGATGTTGCTCAGGGTGGGGCCTCATCATATAGCAGCACAGTGGAAATGCCTAATCAGCTACAGAAACATCAGGCTGGAGTCCAAGTTGGTCTGCTCCAGGTAATGGCTGATCAAGCTGTAGAGCTATCCCAAAGGCAGAAGCAACCAGAATACCACTATTACGGCTCCTATTGTAGGCACCCACAATCACTACAAAAAATCAAAAACACAATGGGAAAACAGCCCTGACTGGGGTCTGGGTGACAAAATGTATGTATCCCATCCATTGAAACTATGAAGTTCTGGGAATGCCTATAGCATCTGGAAGGTCTCTGCTATTCTTCTTCAGGCTTCAGTGCCAGGCACAGGCATGTATTCTTCTCACACACTGCACACAGTGCAGAACCCCACTCTGTAACTGAACAAAAGTGTCCTACAGGAGTCCTCTGCTGACAAATGTCTGTAAAAAGTTACATCAAAAAATTGATGTGCATATAGGCTACACATACACAGGCCAGGCCTATCTTATATAGTTTATATTATTATGACATGTCAGATTACCCAACGGTCATCCATCCATCATCTATACTGCTTATCCTTAAGGGTTAAGCCAATCTCAGCTGACACTGGGTGAGAGGCGGGGAGCACCCAGCAGATCACCTGTCCATCACACGGCCAACATATATTGACAAACAACCATTCATACTCACATTCACACCTACGGACAAGCTATTCACCAGCTAAGCTAACCTGCATGTGTTTGGACTGTGAGAGGAAGCCGGAGTACCCAGAGAGACCCCAGGCAGGCACAGGGAGAACATGCAACAGAAGGGAAACCCAGTTTGAACCCAGAACCTTATTGCTGTGAGATGACAGTGCTAACCACCGCACTGCCATGTCACTTAACTGTCACATTAGTGTACTCAGTCAGATCCTTTACAACAGTACCAACACAGTAATGAGTAAAAGTACTCCATCATGTACAAGTTCTGCAGGAAAACTTTTACTTGAAGTACTGAAGTACTTCAAGTCAAAGTACTTCAGTAGCCTGTTAGCAGCAAAATGTAGTGTAAAAGTACTGGTTCGGAAACCACTGGAAACCACCTACTGACCGTAGGCAAATGCAGAGCCAGTGGGCTGACGGTCTCCCTATAATAGGGTTGCATTCAGGAGATAGTTGGGCCAATCTTTTCCAAAACAATCTCTAACTGGATCCTGTCCAGTCGGAAAAATAAGCCTTGAGACAGGCATCATCTAGCTGCAACCCTTGCACCAGTCAGTGGGACTCTCCCAACTGCTTTCCTGCTTCCTCCTGTTTATCTCATGCATCCAGACTCTTCTTTTCAAAGGTTTATCAAATTCCATGTTGAGAATTGCTGCCAATGCCAGGACACGATTTCTTTCCATCGTTTTAGTTAAGCTTTCTAAATTAAAATACAGAGACTTGACGGTCACAACAGAGAAATGCAGAAGTGCTAGAGGACAGTTTTTCTACCCTAGCAACAGTAAGCGCTTGAGGGGAGTGCTCTGAGAATGAGGTCATGGGCCCTGCCAGCAGCCTGTGGACACAGGCCCTTATAGTGAGTTTCAGCTCATTGTTCAGCTGTCTGGCCCGTAACTTTACTGTTCTGGCTTACTCTCACTGTTCTCATACCATTCAGCTGTAACAGGCAGCTGTTTTTCCATGAAAAAGCTCTAACAAGCCACTCTACACTCTGCTGCTGAGAACCAAACAAAAAAACACACACAAGTGGTGACTAGCTTGAGCTATCAGAAGTTGGTAGAGACTAAAAGCAAAACTGAAGGAGAGTGAATTTTGGATTTACATAATTCCAGATTAATGATAACAATTTTCATCAAGTAATTAACATCAAGTTAAAAGGTGATGATATGTCAGTGTTGTCTCCACAGCTTGTTTCTGCATGTTTGCATTCACGCATCACACTTAATATTTGCTATATGTTTCATATTTTTATTTGAACCACTATGTATAGAAATCTCAAACTCTAAACAAATGTATAAACTTGTTTATATGCTTATTTTTTTCAGTCACTCTTACATACATATGTACGTAGACTATTGTTTAACTTAGCTCTTTCTTACACCAATAATATAATGCATCTTCAATACTATATCTGCTTGTTTTATGTGTCATTATGTCTGTTATGTGTATATTGAAGACTTTCATATATTTCCTAGTAATGCTTTAACAGTTAAGTGAGGAATGTTGCAACTACAAACTTTCTTGTTTGTGTTTCTCTTCATGTTTGTGATCTCAGCACTCCTGGGAAACAGGATCTCATCAGTCAGTGCTTTCCAAGTATTAAATAAAGGTTAAATGAAATAAAGATTGATGTGACCTTCTACAGCTAACTCCTAGCCATGACTTCAGCAGTGCAGAACTTAAATCAAGCTGTCTTCCATCTACTCTGTGGATGACTCTGTGGCAGAGTGAGAATAACCTTAACTCACCTTTATCAGACCCTTTTGTGTTTTGCCAGGAATTGCACTTGGAGATGCCTGACCCTTTCATTTTACCCACTGCTGACCTTTTCATAGAGTTCCCAATTAAATTCCTTCATGTAGACACTTGTGCTTCTGGTAAAGCCTGTGTAGATTTTCACCTTAACCACCACTATCTAAGCCTTAAGAAGTTCATGCTGCAATGGCGTATTGTGTATAATGGTGTATTCTGGTCTGAGTGGCCTTATAATGCACATATTAACCGTGTTACCAAGATGTCCAAACAGCTCTCTGAAAAGGTTCAAGTTTAAGTCTTACATTATGTAAATACATGGGTGTCAATTAACTGGCAGGGGCACAATGTCTAAAGTTAAGTCTACATGTGTACACTTGCACAGATTTTGTGTGTAACTGTCATGATGCGGCAGCTGGGGCCGCATCGGGGAGGGTTCAGGGATTATTTTCTGTTTTTTGTTCTTTTCTCGTTTGCTGCAGGCTGGGAGGCGGAGCCGGAGGTTGAGTTCTCTGAGTAGCGACGACCAGGCACACCTGCGCAGCCCTCCACACCTGTCTCCACTTTCCCCTCATTACTCTCCCTATTTTACCTGCCCTCTGTTGTCCCTTCCTTGTCAGTTCTTCAAAGCAGTGCACCCCTGATGCTGCTAGAAGTCCCAGGCTGTCTTCTCCTTCGTTCCTCGTCCCCGGCGTGTTTCCACACCGCTGTGCCTCCCTTGCGCCCCTGGCTGTTCCCTCGCCCTGTCTCTCCTGTGTGCTCTCCCTGTGCTCCAGGTCGCTCACGTGGTCTCTCCTGTGGCGTTCCTCCTGTTCTCCTGGTCCCTGCCTGGTCGTCCTGGCTCTCGAGCTCCAGCCTGTCCTCCCAGCCACCTTCATCTGCCTTCCACCTGCGACATTCCCCGGACCCCGCTCTGGTCACGGACCCAGACCCTGCCGGACCCACCGCTCTTTTGGCGGCCTCTTTGTGTTCTACTCCAGCCCTTTCGGCCCTTTCTTTTCTGTGAACAATAAACGCCCTGGTGAATCCGCACCCTTGAGTCCTCCCTTTTTCAGCGCTAGGCGCTTCATAACAGAAGAACTGACCACAGAATGGACTCAGCGGACAATCTCACCGGGGTGGACTTGAGAGACTTCATCCGGCAGCAGAGCGCTCGTCTCCGCCAGCATGAGCAGGCCCTCTCCCTGCTGCAGGCTGAGAACCAACACCTCCACACGAAGCTCAACGAACTGTCCGCTGCCGCGGCGGCTCCCTCGGCCGTGGCCACTGCTCCACGCTCCCCTGAACCCCGCCTACCTCACCCCGAGGTCTACGACGGCACCCTGGGGAATTGTCGAGGCTTCCTGCTCCAGTGCCAAAACGTCTTCGCCCTCAAGCCGCTGTGTTATGACACCGAGCACAAAAAGATCAGCTATGTGGTCGGGCTGCTGCAGGGACGCGCCCTCGCCTGGGCGGAGGCAGAGGGCTCCCAGAGACCCTGGAGCACTCGCTCCCTCAACGACTTCCTGACTCTGTTTCGAGCGGTGTTCGACTTGCCCGATCACGCTGGCAATGTTGCCCAGCGCCTCCTCGCCCTCTCCCAGGGGACCCGGTCAGTGGCAGACTACGCGGTGGAGTTCCGGATCCTGGCTGTGGAGACCGGGTGGGACGAACCTGCCCTTCGAGGGATCTTTACCCGGGGACTCACCGAGCGGCTCAAGGATGAGCTCGCCGCCCGGGACGAACCGTCGACGTTGGACGCTCTCATCTCCCTCACGGTGCGCCTGGACAACCGCCTTCGGGAGAGGCGGAGGGAGAGGCACGCCATCTCCAGCAGCCGGCCGGCTCCACCGGCCCCCCCTCCTCAGCGTCTCCGGTCTTCCACGGCCCCTGGCGGGGAGCGTGGATCATTCCCCGACCACTGTGAGCCCATGCAGCTGGGCAGGGCACGCCTCACCCCGGAGGAGAGAGAGTCACGGGTCAGGGAGGGTCGATGTATTTACTGTGGTGCCCCTGGTCATTTTATGTCTGCCTGCCCGGTCCGCCCAAAAGGGTCGGGCTCACCCCTAGTGCCGAGGTTAGTGGTGAGCAATACTATTAGCAAGAATAAATCCCGGTTGGTCTTGCCCCTCATTATTAATCTTGCCCAGTCTTCCTTATCTGTCTCTGCTCTTCTAGATTCCGGAGCTGATGGGAATTTTGTGGAGGCGGCCTGGTGCGCTAAGAATCGCATACCCCCCGAACCCCTGGAAGTTCCCCTAGTCGTCACCGCGCTTGATGGTCACCGCCTCGCCCACGTCACCCATTGCACTCCCCCTCTAGAAGTTATAGTTTCTGGCAATCACCGCGAACACCTCCGTTTTTTTATTCTCTCCACTTCCTCCACTTCGGTGATCCTGGGGTTCCCTTGGTTCCAGCTCCACAATCCCCACATAGACTGGCGGGGGGGTCGGGTGCTGGGCTGGAGCGCCATGTGCCACGCTGTCTGTTTACAGTCGGCGCTTCCACCGGCACCTGGCGTGACCGCTCCGGTTCCGGATTCCCCCGACCTCAGCTCTGTGCCCCCCGAGTATCACGACCTCGCACCCGTCTTCTGCAAGCACCGCGCCACGTCACTCCCCCCTCACCGTCCGTACGACTGCTGACCTCCTTCCGGGCGCGTCGTTCCCCTCCAGCAAGCTGTACAGCTTGTCGCGGCCCGAGAGGGAGTCAATGGAGCAGTATATCCGAGAGTCCCTCGCCGCGGGTCTCATCCGGCCCTCCTCTTCCCCTCTGGGGGCCGGGTTCTTCTTCGTGGGGAAGAAGGACGGCTCTCTTCGGCCATGCATAGACTACCGGGGTTTGAACCGCATCACCGTGCGCAATAAGTATCCGCTCCCCCCCCTGAATTCGGCCTTCGAGCTCCTCCAAGGAGCTCGATATTTTACTAAACTAGACCTGCGCAACGCATACCATCTGGTCCGAATTCGGGAGGGGGACGAGTGGAAAACGGGGTTTAATACCCCCCTCGGTCACTTCGAGTATCTCGTGATGCCCTTCGGCTTAACCAACGCGCCCGCGGTGTTCCAGCACCTGATCAATGACGTCCTCCGGGACTTCCTCAATCACTTCGTCTTCGTGTACCTTGATGATATCCTCGTGTTTTCCCCCACCCTTAAAGCCCACCAGGTCCATGTCCGCTCTGTTCTCCAGCGGCTCCTGGAGAATCAGCTGTATGTTAAGGCTGAGAAGTGCCTCTTCCACTCCACCACCGTCAGCTTCCTGGGGTTCTGTGTGGGTCCAGGACAAATCCTGGCCGACCCCGAGAAGGTCAAGGCGGTGGTGGAGTGGCCCCGTCCCTCCACCCGGCGCAAGCTCCAACAGTTCCTGGGCTTCGCTAACTTTTACCGGAGGTTCATCCGGAACTACAGCCAGCTCGCCTCCCCGCTCACCCAGCTCACCTCTCCTGCTAAGCCCTTTCACTGGTCTCCCCCGGCTGAGGCGGCGTTCAAAAAACTAAAAACTCTATTCTCCACCGCTCCTATCCTGACCCAACCTGACCCCTCTAAACAGTTTATAGTAGAGGTAGACGCCTCAGACTCCGGGGTGGGGGCCGTCCTGTCCCAGCGAGCGGAGGAGGACGGCAAACTCCATCCCTGCGCCTTCTTCTCCCGCCGACTGTCCCCGGCGGAGCGGAACTATGATGTGGGGAACAGAGAGCTCCTGGCGGTGAAGCTGGCACTGGAGGAGTGGCGACACTGGCTGGAGGGGGCGGAACAGCCATTCATAGTTTGGACAGACCACAAAAATCTCTCCTACATCCAGTCCGCCAAGCGGCTCAACTCCCGCCAGGCACGCTGGCAGTTGTTTTTCACCCGTTTCAATTTCTTATTGACTTTCAGACCAGGAACCCGCAACGCAAAGCCTGATGCGTTGTCCCGACAGCACTCTCCCGACGAGGATACGCCCTCTCCAGCCACCATCGTGTCACCCCTCCGGGTGCTCGGGGCCGTTACCTGGGAACTCCAGAGCCAAATCCAGGAGGGACTTCGCACGGACCCTGACCCAGGTAACGGTCCCCCTAACCGTGCTTTTGTTCCCCAGGGAGCCCGTTCCGCCGTCCTCCAGTGGGCTCACTCCTCCCGCTGGTCCTGCCACCCTGGACTCTCCCGGACCCTGCATCTCCTTCGGCGGTTCTTCTGGTGGCCCACTATAGAAGAGGATGCCCAGCGTTTCGTGGCAGCCTGCTCGGTTTGTGTCCGGGGAAAGGCCTCACACCGCCCACCTGCTGGACTCCTGCGCCCCCTGCCCGTGCCCTCCAGACCCTGGTCTCACATAGCCTTGGACTTTATTTCTGGTTTGCCCCGCTCCCATGGTAACACCATCATCCTCACCATCATCGATCGTTTCTCCAAATCTGTTCATTTTGTCCCTCTCCCCAAGCTTCCCTCAGCCTCCGAGACAGCCCAACTCCTCGTCACCCACGTGTTTCGTCTTCATGGTATCCCCTTGGACATTGTCTCCGACCGCGGACCCCAGTTCACCTCCCGGGTCTGGAGGGCCTTCTGCCGGGCGCTGGGAGCCACAGTGAGCCTTTCCTCGGGCTACCATCCCCAGACCAACGGGCAAACCGAGCGGGCCAACCAACACCTCGAGTCCACGCTCAGGTGTGTTTGTGCAGCGGATCCCTCCTCCTGGTCGGAGCAGCTTCCCTGGGTTGAATATGCCCACAACACCCACACCTCTGCTGCCACCGGTCTCTCCCCCTTCGAAGCCTCATTAGGTTACCTGCCCCCACTGTTCCCGGCCCAGGAGGAGGAGATAGCGGTCCCGTCTGTTCAGCATCACCTCCGCCGCTGTCGCCGCACCTGGCGTCGGACTCGCCAGGCGCTCCTCCGGACCACCGAACAGAACCGTCGGACCGCTGATCGCCACCGGACCCTGGCTCCCCAGTACCAGGTTGGACAGTCAGTGTGGCTATCCACCAGAAACCTTCCCCTGCAGTCCACCTCCAGGAAACTAGCTCCCCGGTATGTCGGCCCTTTCCGCATCCTGGAGGTGGTCAATCCGGTGGCCCTCAAGCTGGACCTTCCCCCCTCCATGAAGGTCCACCCCGTCTTCCATGTGTCCCAGCTCAAGCCCCACCTCGGCGACCCACTGCAACCTCCGGCCCCCGCTCCGCCCCCTCCGCAGATCATCGACGGAGCGCCGGCATATACTATCAACCGCCTCCTTGATGTCCGGCGGAGGGGACGGGGCTTCCAGTACCTGGTGGACTGGGAGGGGTATGGGCCGGAGGAGCGCAGCTGGGTTCCCACCGCTGATATCCTGGATCCGGCATTAATAAGACAGTTCCACGCCACACATCCGGACAAGCCCGCACCACGGGTACTGCCCAGCTGACAGTGGCGACTGCCGAGAGGCAGTCGTTAAGGGGGGGGTACTGTCATGATGCGGCAGCTGGGGCCGCATCGGGGAGGGTTCAGGGATTATTTTCTGTTTTTTGTTCTTTTCTCGTTTGCTGCAGGCTGGGAGGCGGAGCCGGAGGTTGAGTTCTCTGAGTAGCGACGACCAGGCACACCTGCGCAGCCCTCCACACCTGTCTCCACTTTCCCCTCATTACTCTCCCTATTTTACCTGCCCTCTGTTGTCCCTTCCTTGTCAGTTCTTCAAAGCAGTGCACCCCTGATGCTGCTAGAAGTCCCAGGCTGTCTTCTCCTTCGTTCCTCGTCCCCGGCGTGTTTCCACACCGCTGTGCCTCCCTTGCGCCCCTGGCTGTTCCCTCGCCCTGTCTCTCCTGTGTGCTCTCCCTGTGCTCCAGGTCGCTCACGTGGTCTCTCCTGTGGCGTTCCTCCTGTTCTCCTGGTCCCTGCCTGGTCGTCCTGGCTCTCGAGCTCCAGCCTGTCCTCCCAGCCACCTTCATCTGCCTTCCACCTGCGACATTCCCCGGACCCCGCTCTGGTCACGGACCCAGACCCTGCCGGACCCACCGCTCTTTTGGCGGCCTCTTTGTGTTCTACTCCAGCCCTTTCGGCCCTTTCTTTTCTGTGAACAATAAACGCCCTGGTGAATCCGCACCCTTGAGTCCTCCCTTTTTCAGCGCTAGGCGCTTCATAACAGTAACCATACATGGTCAGAGGCAAAGCATCTGACTGAATCCTAATTTCAAATATGGAACCAACATAGTAGGATGAAAAGAAAAAAAAAAAAAAACACACCAGACAAAATGGAATCAACACCTGCATTATTGTGGCTATAGTGATGGATCACATTTTCTAGTCATTTTAAATGAATTCTATCTTTTTTGTAAACCTCTGTTTTCACACCATAATTGTCCATAGTCTCCTGTGTTTTGTTGATCATTTAACTGTGTCTTGTTTAAAGAATATATACTCTACTTCTTTGCCTTGGTAATGTATCATACACATAATTAAATTGCGATGATATTGTAAGTGAGGCTACAGATGTGTGTTGGAACTTGTTTTTATCTGATGTGGGTTTTATGACTCTCACTCTTTAACTTTTTCCAGAGTGTAACAGTCTTTAGCTGTAAATGGGAGCTTAGGTCGTCCACAAATGTGCCATTTGCACAACCTTAAAGGAAGAAAACTGTGATTAGTGCTAGGCTTATAATCATCATTTTAATCCATGAATACAGAGCATAGTGTGAAATGTTTGTGAACAACAATTCCCTGCACTGTCATCTGATACAGAAAACAAAACAAACAAACAAAAAAAACATATCCTCTATGCTTTTTGGCTGTGATATATATATATATATATATATATATATATATGGCACTGTAATTTGGCTTGGTGGAATATCTAATGTGGGTTTTTCACACTGAGCATCATAATAATAGTTCCAGTACAGCATCATTTTTTAAAACTTTGTCCACATTGTGAAAGTCTTTAAGCTCTAAATGGGAGTTATGCTAACTACAAATGTACCATTTTCACAAACATAAAACAAGAAAACAAACTGTAATTGTGCCAGGCTTATGCTCCTGATTTTGACTGATTGAACATGGTGGGAAATGTTTTTTGTAGATTTTGAGTCTCACCAGCCAGTGGTAGTATCAGAACAGACTGTGGCAGAAAGCACTGTGTAGCACACAAGTCTGACCTCAGGTATTGAAGATGAGATGAATGTGCTGAGAGCAACACAGACTGCACCTTTTTTGGTAAAATCTGGTGATTTATGTCATCACAATAATTTGAAACATTCAATAATCACATAAAAACACATGGAAAAAAGTACGAACACAATACATTTCCACTAAATGGTAAATTGGTACTGATAAAAGTGTATCTGGAGTAAAAGTAGTAATCTACTTGGAAGTCATCCATTCATGATGTTGAGCCTGATATTGCTGATCATATTTCAAAATGTGTCTTTTGTTGCATATTTGTGTTGATGAGCCACAAAGAAGTACAAAAAGTAGACTACTGTAGTCTTTAGGGGAAAGATACATGAAAGAGAGAGAGGGAGAGAGTGTGCGATCATCCTCAGTCAAAATAAGAGTCACCCTGAGGTAAAGACACATAGAGAGAGGGAGAGAGCTTTTGAAGGCTGGATAGATTGCTTTGAGGTGAGGATTGAAGAGAAGATGGCTTTTAGCTGTGAGGCAGGCTGCCCAAGAGGTCTGCCCCAGAATCAGCCTGTCCGAACTCAACTGTCAGCCAGTGAGGGATTACAGCAGGCCAGGTTAAGGAGAGCACACACTCTGTCAAACAAGGTCTCACTTAATAATAATAATAATAATGTAGCTCTTCTCTAAAAAAAAAAAAAGTTAGAAATTAAGACAACTGTTTGTTGACACTGTGTGTGTGTGTGTGTGTGTGTGTCTGACAGCCTGAGTGCTGATGAGGACCAAAAGGAGAGGACACATCAAACCTAGTTCTGCCATTGATTTTTTTTTTTTTTTTCTTAAATTCACTACACGGTCCTACACTGGGCTACTTGTCTGAAAATGCTTTTAATGTACGAACCAGGATGTCCCCTCAGGTCCTCTGGCACTGGCCTTTCAGTTAGTCTGAAGTGCAGCACATAAACCTCCAGTGAGGCAGCTTTTAGCTCTGGTGCTCCGAGCTGTTGGAACAGCTGGCCTGAGGATCTGAAATGTTGACATCATTACATGTAAACCCTAAAACCTTCCTTTCTTGACATTTGCTGTAGAATATATTATGAGTACCACTTTTATCAGTTTTTATCTATTTTAACATCATACTGTTATATGCCTACTTTTTAACTTTTTCACATATTAAAATTTAAATCTACATTTTCATCATGTACAAACCTCTATGAAAGGTACTATATAATTAAAGTCTGATTGTTTGATTACTCAGGGCCCCAACTGCTTGTTGATAGAAAACCATTCAGAGTTTGTACTTTCCATTATGAGGTTTTATGACTAAGCTTGTGTGACAACTTTCTAAAATGTTGTAGGTAAAAGTGTCGTTTGGTGACTTTAAATTAGGTGAAAAACAAAATTTCAATAACCTTACTGTGTATCAAAATTAGAAATTTCAAAATAATACAATGGTACATCAGTGTAATTCATTATCTTATATTTGAATTACAATATTATACAACAGCATGTGCAATAGCAAAATACATGATATAAAATATAATACTGGTCAAAATGTTCTCTGGCAACTTTTTCAGCTGTTTCTGGAAACCAAGAAACTCTGGTCACATTACATTCTAATGTACATTGATACATTATTTTATTGAGTGGATTTTTCTGATGTTGTGTAGTTGCTCTGTTTTAAAGCTGCACAATGTTATATTTTTGACCTCTGGCATACCCAGAACAAAACAAAGGTTACAGAATAGATTAGGCTGAGAGTGTAGGTTCACAATTTTTAGCGTTCTTCTTCTTCTTTGTGAACCTTTAATTGCCCACATAACATATTTTCTCAATTAACTCTTTACTGTGAGTGATGGCATCTCACATGAATATGTTCAGCCAAAGAAAGGACAAGTTTGGTTAAACCATAATTTTTCACTAACCTCAACCAAAGTACTTTTGTTGCCTAAATCTAACCACAGATGGAACTGTGACGGCTGTGCGCTTTGTATTCCCAGTATTCACCCCAACTACCTTGTATTCTCTGGTGCTGTAAGTGAATGTAGCACTGAATTCATTCATCATTTCATCCTTTTTTTTTTTTCAACTGAAATAGATTGGTTTTTAAGTCATGCTGAGTGTCACAAAAAAAATGAAAATTTGTTTCTGTGTACATGGATCAGTAGATACAATTCTGTAACTATTTCACAAACTGCTGTGAGAGTTGGATGTTTTTTTTTTCCTGTTTAGAAGATTTATTTAAATGTTAAAATTTAAAGAAAAACTTTACAGATTTGAAACCAAGTTGTAAGGAGCTTTAATTTACCCAGTGCCAATCCATCAAAACAGAGTAAACGATGTCTGGATTGGCTCAAATCCATCCTGGCTTTTCGAAATACAATAGATAGAACCATGAGCTCTCAGCTGTCTGACAGAAAACTGAGTCACACACACATACACATATATATATATATGAAAAAATTATAGCTCAAGCTGAGTGCAACAGTTTAATGAGACCCTCGCCACGCTCTCATCTTCCTTTCTCTCAAACCTCTCAGAAAACACTATGCCCACGCTTTCATCCATTACACTCACTCAACTTGTTTACTCATCAGTGTCCATCTTTTGCAGAGAGAAAGTTGAACACTATATTTTGATCTGGTTATTAGTTTGTAGACATTATCTCCACAGTCATTCCAAAAATCATTTTGTAAGAAAAAGGTTATTCATTCATTCAAGAATGACTGAAAAGTAAGTGCAGTTTTCTTCCTGGAACAGGTGACTCCTTCGTTGCTGCCTCTCCAGTTTCACTGTAGGTATCTCAGCTTGCATCAAACCTTTCCATTCACCTTAACAAAACATCAAACACCACCTGCCTGTCCACCACTTTTACTCCATTTGGATGCACTCTCAGCAGCCTCTGAAGTAAATATCTTCCCAGTTCCCTATTTGAGCCCTGAACACTCAGCAGCAACCTCTAACAGAAGCTCTGCTGTGTAAAACCAGCCAAACCTACCGCCAACCTTTGAACGGAAGCTTTCCAGGGCGCTTTACAACATCAAAACAACACTGTGCTTTAACACAAGTGATCAGAGAGAGCCTCAAGTCCTAACTCTGCATTTCCTCTCCTGTCTCTCACTGAGCTGTCTGCTGTGATTGATGAAGTCACTTTGACCCTTCATTGGTTTCTCAAAGCCCCACTTCCCCTCTAGCTGTGGGCAACTTCCCTTCTGCCTTTCTCTCTCTCTCTCTCTCCCAGTACTTTCTTTGACTCCCCTCTCTCTTCCTCTGGCTGTAGGGTGACATTTCTTTTCTGTGTCACTTCAGTTTTCCCTCTCGCTCTGGCCGGGGAGGGGGGGGGGGTTCCTCTCCCTCAGTCCCGTTTTCCATCCCAGTCTCCTCTCTCACATCGGTCAACGGTGACATTTCACTCTCTCTTTGTGCCCTTCTCTTCCTCTCTCGTGCGCCTGTGCTGGATGTCTTTTTGTTAATTTAACATCCTTAAAACAATACTGCCCCATGCTCTGTCAACACTGAGTCACAACTGATGTTAATCCTCAAGATGAAAGAGTGCAAAGAACGATACTATCACTAGGACACTCAGAATTGCTGAGAAAATCCTAATCAAAAGGCATTTCATCTATTATAAGATAGTTCTCTGTCATGACTTTAAAATCATGGATGGTCTGAGACCACTGTTGATTGCAACTGTTTCCGTCTGTGATCTTTCCCTAATCCCTCTAATAGTTTTGGTTGCCTAAATTTAAGGGGCCCTGGTAGTAGCAGATGAGGGATTATACAAATTAAATTGTCTCACAACAATGCTCATGTTACATATTGTGCACATGCTAATATTTTGTACCATTTTTAGGTAGAAAAAATGGGCTAACCACTACTTAGAGCTGATGTAAAACCATAAATAACCCAAAGACAAAGACAAAATTGCACTAGTTCACTTTTTTCATAAAGTGTCATTGAAGTAATAATCCACCTGAGCACGTAACTGTTATGCTCAGTTTGCTGTTATGCTGTTCTGTTCCCACAGAGTGGCCTCCCAAGCTAAGTGCTATTAAAAAACAGTATTTTAAAACTTTTATAGCTAGCCAGTGAATAATGATATCTTTCAGCAGGGGCAGGAGACACTAAGAAATTAAAATGCAATGATTGGCTGATAGACAGACATAGTTTTTTAATACGTCTTTGCTGCCGACTAAACACTTTGAGTTGCTTATTTGGACTGTAAATGGACTGTACTTATATAGCGCTTTTCTAGTCTTTTCGACCACTCAAAGCGCTTCACACTACAGATCACATTCACCCCATTCACACACATTCATACAGCACATGTTCTATATATAATGTGCTTTCTAAACACACTCACACACATTCACACACCGATGTGACACACATCGGAGGCAATTTGGGGTTCAGTATCTTGCCCAGGGATACTTCGGCATGCAGACTGGAGGAGCCGGGAATCGAACCACCGACCTGGGCGACTGCTCTACTTCCTGAGCCACAGCCGCCCTCATATCTATGAACTCCCTGACATTTGTTGAAAACGTGCATGCTGCTGAGAATGCCACTAACACAGGGGTATGAATCAGCTCCAAGAAGCTTTGAGTTAAGCCTCAACAGACCAGTCAATCTTGGTAGGGTCACTGTTTTATTGTTCTATTAATCTTAACTGGGAATAGATCAGGGAACTAGGAAACTTGTCAAGTGATGGCTCCAAAGCTTTGTCACTCGTAGCCAACAAGAGCACACAAGAGCACTTGTGTCAGGCTGCATAGCTCCCAGCTTAGTGATGATACCTTCATGTGCCTTTGTTTAAGGCCATTAATGGACAAAAGTAGTGTTTCTGAGAGGTTAAATCCATTTACAATAAATTATGCAAACAGCTATTCAAAATATTCCACAGGTTTTAGAATGATGTAGAATGTGATATTTCTAACCCCCAGGCAGCCATTGATTTCAGTTAATGTCAAACAACTTAACAATACTTTAAACTTTGTTAGGATAACTTTCACATACAGAATGTAAACCTTCACAGTGAACCCTCAGTCACCTTTAATCTTAGTCAAAGTTAAATCAGAGCTGCAACAATATATTTTGAATAATAGTTTGACATTTGTGAAATATGTTTTGTTGCCAAGTGTTCAATAAGAAAATCAATACCACCCTCACGTCTGTATAGTAAAGTGTTAGCTTTCATCTACACTCACTCTCTGCAAAGGTAACGGTAACGAAACCTGCCTACCTGTACCTCTAAAGCCCACTAACTGACATGTTGTATCTTGTTTGTTTAATTTGTTCAAAAGCCTAAAGCCCAAAGCATAAATACAAATATTATCAACTTATTGATCAGGCCCAGTTTCCAGGGAACCAGTGGAAACTGGAGTTATTGGTCCCAGTCAAGAAACACTTAAAAGAGGTCTCATTGACTCATGTCTGGGGGACTCTTTGCTCTTTTTTTTTCTCCTTTAGTTAACTAACATGTGATACACATCCGAACTTTGACACTTCTATCTCAGTATTAGGAGCAAGTTAGCATACAAAGCTTAATTTAGAGACTTGGCAAGTTTCTAGCCTCCTGCTCGAAAACCTTTAACTGCTCATGAACATGCTCTCATGACCCCACCCCAGTCCAACTGGCCCCCCAACTCTCCACTTGTAGCTTGTTAATGAAGTAACCATGTTTTTATGCTGAAGCGGGAAGGAGTAAAAAAAAAGACAGGAAAATTAGCTTTTAATGTTTAATGTCCACTCATAATACACTATAGTAAAAATACTGACACATATGGGGACCATACTCTTGTCTTGCAGACCTGTGGTAACCTTTCATCACAAAATGGCTTTTCAGGCGCCAGCAGGTCGATTTTGTTACTTTGGACCCACTAAATTCACATTTCTTATTTTTTCAGGATCAATTTTCCAATGTCACACTTTGTGAATTATTGTTTTTGAATTTGGTATGATATGGCCTCACAGTTTGACAAAACACCCCCAGACTGGAGGTTTTAAATTCTCTCTAAATCTTGTTTTCTTCTACAACGTGCTCTGGTCATTAACCCACTCTGTATGTGGCACATTAGAGTCCTTGCTGTGGGAATCCGCATTTAACTAAAGATGGCCTCTCTCTGTGTGATATCAATTCATCTCTTCCACTTTCTCTCATTATGGCTCTGACTCTGCCATACAATCAGGACTGAGTCCTCTCTTCCTCTCCACTGGGAGATTAACAAGGGCATTTAAAATATATTTCATTAGTACAATCAGGCATGGGCTCTTTCCCTTTAGCCCTCTCATTCTCTTCAGTGTCTTTTGGTTCAGAAAATTGAAATGTAAGTGTCATGACTGTAAGAGTATCCAGTCTCTTGCTGTCAATTGTGATTTTACATCCTGTGGCTCTGTCAACACAGTGGGGTAAGCTGTTATTAACCCAAATGTAGTGCATTATTCAAATAGGATCATACAGGCAATTGATTAGAATGACAATACACAATGAAAGCTGGCATTTATTACTTAACAGCTTTATGGAGAATGTGTATTTAATATATCATTTTGAAAATAGCTTTGATAGCACTGTGGAAAGGATATACAACCATTGTATAAACCTTTTGTGAAATAAACTTTTTCATTTTCTCTCTGAGATTGAGATGAGACAGTTGATGTCAGTTTCACGTCTGTGCGGTAAGTACAGAGCTGGATTTATACATAGTTCAGCTTCAAATAAAGTCTGGAACTGGAGGAGTAGAGTCCACAGTTCAGAAATACCCTCCTAAATATATACAGTGTGTAGGATATAAAAGACATCGCTACATGTCACAACATTTTTTTTCCTGGGAAAGCCAAACACTGCATGTGCAGTCAAATGAATGCATGTTCATGAAAAGAGAAAAAATACAAACCATGTAATCTGAAAATATAATGACTTATCCTTTTAAAATGTACACTCACAGTGGTTTTAAAGGAGACAGAAATGCATCTTAAACCTCAGGAGGTATTTGTCCCAGTTGTCAGCTTCAATCTCTCAGCAGGCAACAGTGTTGCCATCGTGGCCTTCAGGTTTGTTGTGTGCTATGTCTTACTCTTTGATCTGGTGTTTAAAGTCTTTGCTCTTTCTGTCTCCGTTCCACTGTCCCCAGCTGTGCAGCATGTAGTCAGACAGTTTTGCAACACAAGGGCCTTTGAAATGCAAATTGCACCAATGTATGTGTGTGTGAGTGTGTGTGTCAGAACCGCTGAGTAGAAGAACTAAAAATCCACAGGGGCGTTGGGAGTTTTTCATCTTTTGTTTAATTTCAATAAACATGTTTAATATTGATTCAGCACCATTATACCTTATCCTTACAGCATGAGGACATTGTTCTCCATGCTGGATTTTACTTTCAGAAATGAAGGCCTGTCCTGACCTGACTGTGGCAGACAGAGTGGTAACCTTGGCTACGCAATGTCCATTCCCCCAAGCTGCTACCATGAAGAATTCACAGTGAAGGTTAAATGGGGTCTAAACGGTTTTATTTTTTCTTATTTTTTGATGAATTTTTGGTTTGTAAATAGTTGCTGTTTTTTTTTTTTTTTTTTTTTTTTTTTTTTTTTTTGCTGTAGATGTTTAATGTAGGTTATGTCTGTAAATTACGTAGCAAATTTTTAACTCAGATGATCTGGATTTAGATGAACATCCATTTATTCAGTTGTTTTATTTTTTACAATAAATACTCAAATTTATAATCATCTGTTGTGTCCCTCTCTGTATTTGTCATACCATAGGACCTGGTTTATGACACTTATAAAGCAACCCTAACCTTAAACCTTAAATGTTCTTAAGCATAAATACATCTCTGATCTACTCGTACCCTACGAAGCATCCAGATCCCTCCCACAGGTTTACTCAGTGTTCCTAGAATCAAAACCAAAGCAATATGACAATATTGTGACAATGTGACAATATGCCACATACTTTACCATAATAATAATAATAGCTGTATAATATAGTTATTATTTCTTTTAATATATTTCTCACACCCATGTACAGTCTGAAAGCTCAGCACATGACAGATGGCAGCTTTGTAAAATTTTTCACAGAAACTGACCTCCTATACTGGAATATTATCTGCCCCAGGTTTTGTGCATGTCAGTTAGTTTGATGAAACATGTGAGCACAAGCAAAACTAAAGCAACAAAAGTGCACAAAAGAGATTTTAACACAGAGCCTCTCTTCAAGCCATTAATAATTCCATGTTAAACATAGAATCTATTTTGTGTGCGTGTATGTTTGTGTGTGTGTGTGTGTTTTTTTTTTCCTCCTGTTAAACCCATGAACTGATCATTTTTGACCCTTAAGATAACATTGTTTTTTTTTCTTACACCATGGCAACTAATGACCAAAGACAAATGGGTATTTGTACACGTGTGTGTGCATTTTATTTCTTTATGTAACACATTTTCTATGTGCTAGTTGCTTAGTGTTAGCACTCCCTGTAAGTAGCAGGTGTCAGCTGGCTGGTGATAAAACACATTGTGGAATTATATAATTAAACACTGTGAAACACTGTTCTCATTTATTTCAGTGGGAAAAAAAATGCTAGTAATAATTTTCTCCTGTTAATCTTTTAAAACGTGGATCAAAGGGTGTGTGGTACTTAAAACCTCACAGACACAGTTTTGTCCACAGCCACAACCCTGTCAGGAAAATAAAACAACAGCAGCAGTTCTGGCTGTTCTGACATAAAACACACGACATGAGAATCAGTTCATCTTTCAACAAAGATGATGTTTATACACATATCAAATCGTTATGTTGTTGGCTTAGTTAAAGTTTTATATGTCAGCCTCAGTATGTGTCCAGGATCAGGCAGGATTTTTGTATGCCTCAATAACGGTTTCTTTCTCTGTAGCAGACATGAAACAGAGAGGACTGCAGTCTATGGACTAATGCATTCACAAACATTTTCACACCTACAGGCAATTTATATTTTCCACTTCATCTAACCTGCATGTCTTTGGGCTGTGGGAGGAAACCACAGAGCACCTGGACGAAACCCACACAGAGCCATGGAAACAGTGCGCACCCACTTGGCCCACTTGGTATATTTTGTGAGGAGGTGGCTGGTTTGCTGTAACTCATAAAAAGAAGGCCACGGTACCAGCAGTAGTGGATTTGTGGGGAGTGACGTTTACCTCCATCTTCATATAAGGGAGATGGACTTCATTTTGTTTCTCACCACTTACAACAGTTTTCCTTGGCCCATAAGAGCCTAGACCCATTTCTCCTGATTGTGTATCAGTCTATATATCAGAGTGAAATATTTAAATGAAGATTACACCATTCATTTCCTCTGTAACTTTTCCACGTTACATATTTCCCCAAAACATATTTGGTGTCTTTGGATATTTTGATTCTATCAATATTGTCAGGTGAAAATAACAGAGAATTACTGTTGAACCTGCACCTGAACAGTCAACATAAATTACAGTCTTTGCAATCAGCTGATATTACTGACATTTCAGGCATTTCAGCATCACAAGGGTCCTAATGATAAAATGGTGGTGCAGCAGTTCACACTGGCTGACATGTACAGTTGTTTCTCATACTCCCTTTCTCATACACTTGCAGGATAGGAGAACTGGCTAAAGTAAACATGGTGTGTTTCAGGCCAAGGAAAGCAGTGCCATGGAGAGGCATTACTGTTTTTTTTTTTTACTTTCTTTTTGCAAAGGAAGACATTCACTGCTACACCTTATAGTTCTTGCCAGACATTTTGAGCAGTAACAGGAACAGGGAGGGTTAGCTGTCATTTTATCTTACCTGCATTGTATTTATGCCTGGCTGAGATCTGATCACAATGCAAGTTGGATCACCTCCATTCATGTGTTTTTTCCAATGATATCTAGGACATACCATGTCTATTAAAAAGTCTGATAGAGCCTCATTCATATTTTTTTACCAACACGGTGCCTTGCAGGATGACACTGCATTGGCTAAACATGCATGTGCAAGTGCACATTCCTGGTGGAATATCTACCATATTTCTTTTGGTTAGATTAAATAAATGTTACTGTGATAACTGTGCAGTTCATAACTCGGCTGTCAAACCCTGTCTCTTGTCATTATAAATGACTGTGATCCATAACAATTCAAAAAATTACTCAGTCTGGCTAGATAATACTTTATCACTCATACCTGAAACAACATAATCTCCACAATAAAGCCCCTTGCATTGTTTTAACACAGGGCTAATTTCAAAACACCTGGCCCTGTGGTAGACTGTGACCTGTCCAAATTGGACCCTCCTCCTGGGTGATGTGAGCAGGGATAAGGTCCAACTCCTCATGACCCTGCATAAGATGACATTTCAGAGAAAAAGATTAGGTCATCACTGCTGGCTACAAACAACATTGCCACACTGATGATTTCACTGCAGTGCTTACCAATGCAACAACTTACTTTATCCTCGGTGGCAAAGGTAACAGTATAAAAAAGTTGTTGCTTTTTCAGGCCATTCATCACTTACTGGCAGAGGGTACACAGGAAAGGTGGGACTGAGCACTGTGTTTAATGTGATTCTTTTTGTTTGAATCGATGATAACTGAATTGTTTGGTGGTGAGTGGATGTTGGTAGAGCCAACAAGTTTCTTTATGATGTGACAACAGTACTTGCTAGTTACTTAATATTGATTGTTTTTCTTTCATTTTTTTTTTTTTTGGGGGGGGTGGCACATACAAAAATGAATCCTCTACATCAACGTAATAAAGACTTAGTTATTGGCAGGCGTATGCATAGTCACAGCTCTCTAAATGGCTGGCTGTATTTTGTTGCTATATTACAGCTGAGGGGGGATGCAGCAGTCACACTGAGGAGCTAACAATAAGCACAGTGATCATGTTCATTGTTGTACCTCACCAAATGAGGCTATTATTTACTGTTTAGGACAGCATTATATTCCCGGACTTGTTTGTGGGCTGCTGTAATTTTCTTCATCCTGCAGAGATAAATGCTTTGACAACTCAATACCTATGCTTTCCCTGCTTTTTGGTATATAAATGAGCAATCACAGAAATGCAATAAGACACTTTTTATTAAAGGAATTTTCATTGAACTTGCCCATTCTTCAGTGTAATGGAAAACACTGCACTTTTCAAAAAAGTTGCTGGAATTGAGGCTGACATTTTATTCAAAACTTTAACATGGACAAGGAGAGCATTTTGTTTGTTGCTAATTTATGGGAAAAGCATGATGCCAACACTGCAAGGATAAATACAGGGTTTAGTCACCCTGGGCCTCCCATACTCAAAAGCTAGTTTCATAATGCCATTTAATGAATGGATATTTTTAACACACACACACACACACACTGAGCAGAGTTTGATATTGTATGCTATTTTTGAGCATTTTCCTTTCCTCTTGTTAAATAACTGAGAACACCCACACACAGTTTACTGCTGTTATCTCCCCCGTTGCTACTGATTTTGGTACAAAGTGAACCTAAGAAAGGGGGGAGTAGACATGAGTGGACAGTGGGCAGACAGACCTGTTAGTATCATAAAACTAATTGTAAAACTAATGGCTTCCCCTGCTAATGCACTTGAAAGTGTTTGCTGCTAAACCAGGAGGTTGGCAGGTGAGATAAGGAGTAATGTGCTGCGATTTAAGGTTATCTATCCATGCTGATTTTTGAGGAACTGGTAATTATTGTTTGTCTGTGATTTATTGTTTGTTGTGTGCAGATTTTACCTGACCTTTTGGAGCTTTTATGATAACAATCTCAGAGGAAGTTTGGAATTTTTTGGACAATTTGATTTTAACTTTTTTAAATGCAACTTAAAGGCTTCTGTATACTTCAAACTAACTACTTTGTGTAAAGTGTTGTTTGAACATGTTTAAATGCAGAGGTATAACCACACTAACACACACAAAGGCAGGGAGGAATGTTGAAAAAATGACTTATGCACTTTTGGACAGTTTCATGTTGAAGTTCACACCCTGCCTACTTTCTCACCTCATCTGGCCAATCAGGCCTGACTGTCAGTTAAGGTACAAGAATTGTGTACAAAGATGCCACCCAAATTCTGACTTTGCAATGTGATGAGTGTGTCCAACAAGAACCTTTTTTTAAGTGTAGTGACACCTTAGCACCCAATTTAGCTTGAGCACAACCCTTTGCAACACCCACCCCTTCACCCCATCACTGACACTTCTCCCTGTTGCACAGTTTTGACAGCATGTTGCTCACACATCCCTCTATCCATCCCTCTGTCTACACCTGACAAATTTTAGACAAGTTTTTTACTTGCATAGTTGTTTACACCAGCAATACATTTTACCTCCATGTAACTGAGATCCAACTACTGATCACATATTCTGAAATTCTTTAACACTTGTAGAACAAAATTAGAACTCCACGAGGGTTAAATATAAGTACAGTCAGGAAGAAAAAATAGATAGTAGTTCATTTGGTCTGCTCAATGTTTTTTGAGGCGATAAATGTACATGTCATGAAGAATGTGTTATAAAGGACATCAGTGGGAGGGAAAGAGAGCAAAAGTATGCTTACATAAGTGGAGAGACAGAAGAATGAAACTTAACCTTACATATCTGGAAATCATGTTCTGCAATTAAAAGACTATTTGGTTGTTACTGTCTCGCAAATCTCTCTGTAACATTTTTCAAAGAGAAAAAAACATCCATCCATCCATTATCTATACCATCATGTTGAGGGCCAGAGCCAATCCCAGCTGACATGGCATGAGAGGCAAAGTACACCCTGGATAGGTCGCCAGTCCATTTGCAGAGATGACATATCGAAACAAACATCCATACATACTTACATTCACATCTATGGATAATATTGAATCACCTTAACCTGACTGAGCAAACACAAAGCAAAACCTGAGATGAACCAGGGTTCGAATCCAGAACCTT
>NW_026117844.1:0-43831 GCF_001640805.2 Lates calcarifer
TGTACAGTGATAGCAAATAAAATCAATGAACTGTCCTGATAAATGCCAAAAAAGTGGTGTAATCCTATCAAATATTAAATGCAGTTAACTGACAAAGCTACGTTATCTGTAATTATACTGTATACTGTACTGCTTCAGGTAATTCATTATTATAATTATGATGATGATTTAGCAGTTTGGCAAATACAGGCTCTGATCATGTGGTTAGGGCTGGTAGAGGTAATCAGGTTTTACAGGCAGTTCTGTTGGTTTCAACACAGAAACTGCACATCCACTGTCCATAGATATTTCTCACAGTAATGCCAAACCTGCAAAAAAGACATTTGTGGAAATACTGATTAATCATAATGTGTACTGCATTTGTTGTTTGTTTTAACTATTAATTATTCTGCAGAAATCAGAATTTACTTTTCTAGTCCATCTCTGCCTGTGACACCTCCCTCACTGTAGAATATTAATACATATATACACAGGATGTGTGTACGCAGTGTGTACAGTATGTGTATGTCTGTGTGACAGAAAGGCAGCAGGCATTGAGTTCATGGGAGGGCAGGTTGTAATTTGGTATAAAGTATTTTGGATCTTCAACCATTAGAGCAGGATACAGGGAGAGCACAGAGGAGAATGAATGCACCAAAAATTTTATTTGCAGAATACAGTTAATTACCACATGATGCTGACATAAAACTACCAAATACATGTTCATGTATCACAACACTTACCTTAGTATTTATACCCCGAATTCTCAATTATTTATGTACATAAACCCATAAACTCATTATGTCTCCTCTTTGCCTACAGTAGGCATACTCTTGTATAATAAAATAGAACATGCTAATTTTTACTTTTCTCTGAATTTTAAGATTACTGTCTAAATTCATTATGCTTTGGTTCTCTTCCACATGTTGTAAGAAGTGGTAATGATGAAAAGAAGTACAAGAAACCCAATCGCTGGCTGACAAGCCAATCACCACCTCCATTTGAGTGTTCTTCTTTGGAACTGCAGACAGACAGAAAACATGCAAACAAAAAAGATGAGGCAGCCAAATCAGCCAAGAGGTCAAATATCAGACTAAAATCAGACAGGGAAACTCACAGAAGAAAACTTTTGATTGACATATTTTCTTCATGGATAAAAATTTGTGGAATCAACAACCATCTTGAAGATACTGATAAAATGTGACATTACAGACTTTATATAATGTAATAAAGCCCATGTGATACCAGGGTTGAAGTCAGCTGATGGCTATCACTGGGCTAGATTAGGGTCTCTTATCATCATACAGGGGTAATTCACCTTCGCGGGAGGATATAATATTTATGGCAAAAGTTCAAACCGATTCAAAGGTTGGACAATTTCATGCATACTTGTTATAATGCATATATTTCTGCTGTGAGGCTTTTTACTATCACTAGACACAATTGCCACATACACATTATGTGCATTCATGTGCCCGGGCTGTACATGTACCTCATTGCCCGTTGTTTCTAATGTTTCTACTTATGGTGCCATATTTGGACAGCTCATGAAAAAAGTGTCCAAAGTCCAGTTTGGAGTACATTTTGTGTAAAGTATATGAAAGATTTCGATTATTACAACAAATTGTACATAGAAAATGAAGTCTTTGTCCATCTCATTGGATATGCATGGCTCACCTGGGACTCTAGTATGTATGCTCTATGGGACCAAAAGCATGGAAATGTGAAGAAGCTTGCAGAGGCTTTGTGAGTGAATGACTTTCACAGTAATTAATGGATCACAGTCTTTTAATATGATATTCAGTTCCCCATAACACATTCTTGGGGGGAGATTGTACCCCCTTTGTGTGTTAAAAGATGGGCTCCTTTTTGTTTTAAACAGGTGGGAGTGTAATGTTCAGTAGGTAGAGTACTCTTCTAACATGATATTCTTTGCATCCCAACAAGGGCCTACAGAGTCAACTCCATGACAACTGAGCAAACTCAGTGAATTCCATCATTTAACGGGACAAGTTCTCACTTACTTTCATTGTTTCCTCCTGTGTTTTCTTTGGGGACCAACATGTGTTTGGTATTGTGCAACTTCCCATCATTGATCTCAGGGTTTATTCCCAGTAGATGGCACATCAGTGGGTACACATCAACCATGTCAAAGGGATCTACCATCAGGTTTTTCTGGAAATCAGGCCCCACTGCCCTGAAGAAGGCTTTCATGTCCATGACTTCATTATCAAAACCGTGCTCTCCTTTGTTGGAATTTAATGGTAACAACTATACAGACACAGAAATCAGAAAACATTTAATGACAATCATCATTCACAAACCCAGGCATTTTGGTTAAGAGGTATGTGTTTTAGACAACTATTGACACTGCATGATGATGTAGTAACCTTTAAATTAAAAGCAGTTGTAAGGGGCAACCAAGGCGTCATCAGCCTGAAAGGTGCATCAGTAGGGCAATGCTTGGCTCTGCTACTTAAGGGTACTGTGCAGAAGAATTTACATGTAGTAATTAGTATTTTATCGCAAAAAGTGTGAAAAGACTGTAATGTGACATAAAAAATGTCCCCAACTTTCTCTATTGCCTATAACACCCTATAGACTGATTTCTATATAAAAGCTGAGTTTTCAGAATACTCGCTGCTGAATGCCTTGCCACAGTAAAAGTCACTCTTCCACAGTGTACCATCCATTGCCACAAAACAATTGGCACAAGACTCCAACACAACACAAACTCCACACAAGAACAAAAAACAGAAAACTTTATCTCATGAAGCCCATTTGGCCAAACATTGGTGATGTTGGGGGAGAACTAGAGTCAACATTGGCACTTGATTCTTGGAGGAACCTTTGTTCAGCATTAGGGATCAAAAGTGATCCCAAGCTGGCTCTCTTCCCATTGGACAGATGAGCTAACTAACAAAGCCTGTGGAATTTATTGTGTTACTGTGATTCTGGTTTTAGCTGGCTAATGTTTTCTAACAACAGCTAACCCACTAACATGGACGAATTGGTAGCAAACCACTGTACTGAGTGGATGGTGTCTTCTAATTCATCCAAACTTTTGGGACTGATCTGTCTGGTAAACCAGTAAGCTGCAGTTTGATAATTACTTCATCAGCTAACAAACCAACGCCAGAACCCCGCAGTGTAACTAAGTTACAGCTACCTAGCTGAACTTTGCTTGTTTACTCAGTAACATTATCACCATGGTCAGACTGTGGCTCGTGCACCCCCAGCAAGCACACAGTGAGGGCTAGTAAAGAGAATGACATGGTCGGTTAGAACTTAATGGATGCTCACGCCTGCCGACTTATGGAGTGTGAGTATATACTCAAGTGTGAGCAACAGGAGGCAGGCTGTGGTTCACTTCATGGCCACAGGTGTCAGTAGTAACAGGGGTTTTTGAATTTCTCCATACAGAACCTTTTAGATGGAAGGTGATTTGATAATGTTGATGTTTACATAGGGCAGCACAGTACTGCAGTGTTTAGCACTGTCGCCCCACAGCAAGAAGGTTCTGGGTTCAAACGGTATAGCTAATGGATGGATGGATGATGTTTAAATATCATTAAATTATAATTTAATAACTAAATTATAATTGGGATTTGGTTAACCAGCTCCCATAAAAGAGAAAAATATGCAGAACAGCACCTGTACATAGAAGCTTTAAGTAGTTATAGGTACACACAAAGACTCTCAAATATACATTATACATACATACATCAGTTCATCAAAGATCAAATGCACACTCTCATTCTCACCCCACTGAAACTGGGTTAAATGTTAAATACAGTCACACTGCGCATACTCTCACCCCATTGACAATATATCCAGGGTCAGCAATGAGAATGATGGGCAGGAGTCGAGGGTGTTTACTGTAGTGCAGTCTCGCTGGCACCTCCTCCTTTTTATACACATGAAGGTGAGGGTGGGCTCCTTTCAGAGCCTGGTACACCTTCTCCAGCACCCCCTCTTTAGGAAGCAGCATCCCAACAGGACCATAATCCAACAGCTGGAACTGGATATCCCTGAAGCTGAAGCCAGGGATCTTAGAGAGGATGATCTCCTCAACTAGTCCACCCCGTAGAACTGTACTCATACCATGGTCAGCAGTGATGATAATGTTGAGCCGGTCAGTAAGACCGTGGTCTTGGATTTTGTCCCGGATGTAGCCTATAGTTCGATCGACTTGCTGGACCATCTCCCGCCGTTCTGGTGAATCTGGTCCAAATGAGTGCCCAGCCAAATCTGGTTCTCCAAAGTACAAAGAGACAAAGTCCAGGTCCTGTTGGTGGAACCATTCTCCAATCACCTTGTCAATGTTCAGCCTCCAATCTGTTTCATTTGAATGATCATAGAAACGAGGTTCCACTTGCCTCACCCTCACAGTCTCTCCTTTGTAGGTGGCTGCTGTGCCTGGGAAATGAAGAGAGCCTGCCTTTAGCCCCTAAAAGAAGATAAGACATAGTGTAAACAGAAAGGAAAAGAAAAATCTATTATTTTTCAATTTTAAAAAATTATTGCAGTAATTGTGATTCCACATACTATTTTACCCTGCAGCAAGATAATATGGGAAATTTTGAGATAGACAGATGAGATATAAATAAATTAATCTAAAGAACCTGTCTCTGTGCTGTTATCCAGATGGGTAAGCTGCCATTGTCCCAGTAAGAATCAACAAACTGAGTCATATAGTACTGCTTCTTCTCTTGAGTGGTAGTGTTAAACCATATGTTGTGAATTACTCCATGATTCTCGATGTGACGTCCTGAACGAAAACAGCAGACAAACAAAAAAATCAAGTAAAGAAATTTGTACATGTTTAAATGTGACTTTTAATTTCACTATGTAGAAGATTCACAAAATGTTTGTACTCAGAGAAGTTGCATGAACATGAACATATTATAATATAACATAATAATTAAGTATTGATATATCACATTTAGGTCATCTCCAAAGGGATGACCCTGGTGTTAAAACAATCCAGGTACATTTTTTTTGCCTAGCCATTTGAAGATTAATGCTAATGATAAAAGCTAAGTCTTGGTCAGACCTTCAACTCACTTTTGCTAAAGGTATATACTGTAAACTGTTCATATTGTTCAGAACACTGTGCCTGGTATCCATCCATGGAGCATCTTCACCAGTTTCCCCATTTTGAGCTATGATACACTATAACAGTACAATATACACTGTTAATACATTGTATTAACCATTAATACCAAAAGAACAATGTCCCCACAACTGGCAGAGATCTTACTCTTGAATGCTTCTGCATTAGCAACAAACCAGGAAACAAACCAGGAAAACCACATGAAAATGGTTTCATAATAAAACATTCTCAAAGTATTGCTACATCTATGACACATTAAAACTGCTTCAATTCTCCCTGAAATTTGTTGAGTTCTGTTTGTCTGAATGTTTGGGTCAGTGCCATGTGTACATTTTTGCTATGGCTACATAACCACCATTAACATACACTTCGTACCAGTCTAAAAGAAATGTTTGGTTTCCGCATTGAACTTCATTCCTTTACTCGCTAAGAGCTGTTTCCAGCAGTGGAAAGCAACGTCAATGTTAACTCCTCTTTGCTGCTGTTTCTATCACTTCTTTTCTTTGCCACTGAACACGGCTGGTGGTGGTGATAATGACCACTTGCTAAGAGTTTTTAATTGGTAATTGGTTTGCACTTAAAATGTAATTAAGCTTCCTTACGGAAATGTGATGCTGTGATTTTTGGTTATAAAACAGTTAAACACAATATTTCCACTGCAGAATGTAGTTATTACAGAACTCAGGTATTTTCACTGACTCCATGAATGTCCCAGATAAATGATTTAGAAAGTAAAAAATAAATCAAAAAGATTTTTTAAAAGAATTAATTAAATGTTGATGAATGCCAGTGAACATTTAGCTAGCAATTAAGTTCGAGAACAAAGGCTGACAAGTGACCAATAAATAAGATGCAAAACTAAAAAATCTAAATATCTTGATGTATAAAATATAGACTTGCTTTCATGTCATTTATTCAGCTTTCCCTTTAATTTTACACATCCATACAGCATCTGTTTTAACCGGGCAAAGATCCTTGTTCCCGAAACACAACATAACCTCACATAGAGTGCCTGCACATAGCTGTAATGTCACACAGAGAGGAATAACTTTTCCTGGACCTTGACTCCAGCCAACTCTGTCCAGCTCCCTCAGTCATGTCCAGCCAAGTCTACCTGTTCTCACCTCTGCACAACATGAAACCCAGCCAGGCCTCCACTCCCTTGACTAGATCACGGCTCCTCCTATTCAGACAATTTTTTTCTTCTTAACACTTATGTATATTATATTCAATTTCTGTCAGTAGATCCCTGTAAATGTTACACACAGGTCCTTTAAATATGTATTGTCCATTTCACATAAAATAAGGAAGACCTGGTAAGACAAAATGCAGACCTATAGCTAACATAACTATTCCTTTGACAAGCCTTTAAGGTCTTGCTTCTTTTCCTCTGTGATATGGATTCCTTATTTCTTATTATTACAATCAAAGAGGGAAAAACCCAAATGAAAACAAAACAAAATTGACAGTGTAATACCAAACTCAAAGTGTGCTGAGCTGATGAAACTTCATAGCAGGAAATGAAACAGGACTTAGACTTACTACATTTAAAAGACATGGCCTAAATTATAGACCTGGACGTGGTCATTTTGCTGTTCAGCTTGAGTAGTGTGGTAGCAGACAAATGGCAGGCAGTTATCCCCCCAATTATCTGGAACTCTGGCTTTGTACCAGCTTGTATAGTTAGGCGTACCACACCATGGTACCGTGAAACTAGAGGCCATGGTGTCCATGAGGACAGGACCTGGGAGGAATGTGTGTCAAAAACAGTAATTAATATCAGTTTAGGAGGAGAAAAATTGCACACTTATGCAATCATACATTTCTGATTAGTGCATCATCCAAACCAAGCATGTGAGCACTAAACCCAGGTCTGGCTTCAGGAGTAGAGCCCTGTCCCTTCTATTCAGGAGACAAATCTGAACCATCTTTTTCAAATGAAAACACAGGCATGCAAAAAACAGATGGACGTAACTAGAATTCATCTACAATTATGTTTAACATGCTACTGATAGTGAATAGATAGACAGTTAAACCCACAGTGGAGTTACTTACATAAATGCTTAACTGTTGTTTTTACCTGTCAGCATTGTGAAATGAGAAGGACTGGTAATGGTAAGGAAGGCTGGAGTAACATAGGCAGCCTTCACGCCATCCTGAGCCATCTTATCCAGGTAAGGGGTTTCAACATCTCGGTCATAGTCCCAGCGGAAGCCATCAAAGGAGATTAGCAGCAGCTTGTTTCTGGTGAACCCAGTGAAAACTGGCTGCAAATCAGAAACGTTGTCTCCCAGTGGGGCAGCAATACATGGAGAGCTGGCAGTTAGGCCAAGGACAGCAAGGAGCACCAACAGCATGACTGAGGATCAAGACCTTGTTGTTGCAACTGGAAATCCACCGAACTCCAATTTATTTAGACCTTTTCCAGATGTGTTGATTTTTCCTAAAATGTACTCATAGCTAGCCACAACAACCCTCAATATTCTACAAGAAGATCTGATCGTTCCTCTGCTCAGTTGCAGAGGAGTGTATGCACAGTATGACATTACCCTGAGGCAAATATGACTGTAGATATATCCTTATCTAATGTTTGAACTTAATATGGTCACCCTTATCTATCCATAGATATAAGAGGGGTTTTATGCCTTTATTAGTGTAATGCAGAGATGTGATAGAGAGAGAGAGAGAGAGAGAGAGAGAGAGAGAGAGAGAGAGAGAGAGTGAAAGTGTGGTCTAAATACTCTGTGCTCTAGGTTGTTGAGACCTAAATCTGTTTACAGGAGAAATTAATGCAAGTCTATATACAGTACCAGTCAAAAGTTTGGATTCACCTTCTCATTCAATGGTTTTTCTTATTTTCTACGTTGTAGATTAATACTGAAGACATCAAAACTATGAAGGAACACATGTGGAATTATGTAGTAAAAAACATGTCACAGCCCCACTGTGACTTTAAGTTCCTAATGTCGCCTGTGTGTTTTTCCCTGGTCTGTTTCCCCTTGTGTCTCCTCCTCTGTATATTGTCTGTGGCTGCTGTTGAAATCATGCCTAAATGCTATCCTCCTGCGTTCTTCATAGTACTTACCTGTGCCTTGTTCTGCCACTGCCTCGGCCAGCCCTCACTCAATGCCATCCATCTACTGCCTCTGTGCTGTACTCCACAGTGGCTGGATCAGTCTCTCGGAGCCATCTTCTCCCCACTGTGGACACGCTGCCGAACTCTGGTGTCACCCTGAGCACCCCTTCACTCACAGCATTGCCTCAGTTATTCTCTGCTGTTCTTAAACGCTACTGCTGGCCTACGCTTCTGCTCTGGTGTCTAGTTCAGCCATACGAACGAAGTGTTAAAGAAACCAGATTATATTTTATATCTTAGATTCTTCAAAGTAGCCACCTTTTACTTTGATGACAGCTTTGCACACTCTTGGCATTCTCTCAGTCAGATTCATGTCACCTGGGTCAGTTTTCTAACAGTCTTGAAGGAGTTCCCAGAGGTGCTGAGCACTTGTTGACTGCTTTGCCTTCACTCTGCGGTCCAACTCATCTCAAACCATCTCAGTTGGGTTTAGGTCAGGTGACTGTGGAGGCCAGGTCATCTGACGCAGCACTCCATCACTCTCCTTCTTGGTCAAAATAGCCGTTCCATAGCCAGGGGGTGTGTTTGAGGTCACTGTCCTGTTGAAAAATGATGATCTTACTAATCATAAACCAGATGGGACAGCATGTCACTGCAGAATGCTGTAGTACACAGCAAAATTGCCAGTGTTAAATTAACAGTTAACACCGACCTGGAGCATTCTTGCTGTGAGGTGACAGTGCTAACCACTGCACCACTGTGCCACTCGTATGGACATACCTGCAATGACCAATATCTACACCATCCACACACTTTCAGGAATTTTCTCTCGGGTTGTTAGTTTTGATAAATCAAGTGTTAAAATGACACTGACACTGTTAATGTCAGTTAACACTATAAATTTAACACTGGCGATTTCGCTGTGTAGCCATGTTGGTTAAGTGTTTGAGTATTATTTTGAATAAATCACCAACAGTGTCACCAGCAAAGCAGCCCCACACCATCACACCTCCTCCTCCTCAATGCTTCACAGTGGGAACCACACATGTAGAAACCATCCACTCACCTTTTCTGTGTCTCACAAAGACATGGCAGGTGGAACCAAAAATCTCAAATTTGGACTCATCAGACCAAAGTACAAATTTCCACTGGTCTAATGTCCATTCCTTGTGTTTCTTGGCCCAGGCAACTCTCTTCTTGTTCTTCCTCAGTAGTGGCTTCTTTGCAGCAATTGGACCATGAAGGCCTGATTCATGCAGTCTCCTCTGAACAGTTGATGTTGAGATGTGTCTGCTACTTGAACTCTGTGAATCATTTATGTGGACTCTAATCTGAGGTGTTGTTAATTTGCAGTTTCTGAGGCTGGTTGCTCTCATGAACTTATCCTTTACTCTTATTTTAAATGTCTGTGTCTTTAATCAGTCTTTTCATACTCTCTGAGTTACACACATTCAGATCAGGTTGCTGCCCAGGACAATCACAGCGAGCCAAAGAGCAGAACCACTAAAGTACTTTAGTCATGATGGTTCCACATCTCTTTTTCCTTTCTGCCTACATTTTCCCTCCAGCCATGAGTTTCTGTTATTAACTGGCATATGAATTATTAATGTTCATATTTGCGTGTTGCACAAAATGATTTGCTATACTCCTGGTCCATTTAATTTGTGCTGTGATGTGTAAACACGTGCTGAAAGATTGGCTCCCACAAAGGACAAAATAATTGTTTTATTCAACCCATAAAATATGTGATTGTGTGTAGCTACCACACAGCTATCGCAAACACACACACGCACACATATTATGAACTCCTTATTATCCTAGCATCCTGTGATCAGGATATTAAGGAGTTTATAGTTGTGGATAGGTAAACAGACATGTAATAAGGACTTTATTAAGGTAATGGTAAAAATTATGGCTTGAACCCTGCTTTCCTGCTTTCCCATTATTCAGTGATAAGACCAAACCAGACCATGGAAGAGTAAACAACCAAATCAGAGGTCAAATGGCCAGTTCAGAAAATCAACTCTAATGGATACAGAGCCATATAGACTGCACTCAGTATGTCCAGAATGAAAATTAGCTCATTCAGTTCAACAAGACTTCATCTCTACGTTGGACTTTTGACTGTTACTTCTATCAAGGTCATTAACGTGAAAAGGACGATTATGGTTCTTCCCCGTGTTTATCTTTCTCTGCAAGTCATTAACAAGTAAATAACACCACATTCCAATTTTATCTGTGGAGCCAGTATTTCCTTATTTCTCCTAATGTGTTAGTGTCAACTGGGATAGACTCCAGCCTCCCCGTGACCCTTAACAGATAAGCGATATAGATAATTGATGGCTGGATGGAATCAGTTCAGGATCTGTCATAGAGCCATTCTGCCATCTAGTGGCCATGTTGAAATGTTACCCACACTATGGGACATAATCACTATTGATTGAATCAAATGAGTTTTCTTTACGTCCTGTTTTGCCACTCATTTATCAGTACTGCTAGAAATAATTTACTTTTTTGTCTGTTCACTTAATCAGCTTTATTTTTTGTAAGATTCACAGAGGATGTACTGACTTGGTCCATGTTTGTATTCATTCACTGTTTTCTCATGCTGGTGATAGTGCCATCAAGTCCCTTATCTCATCTTCTGCAATGTCTTAATTGATTATGGTGGAAGGTGAATGCAATTTGTCCAATTTAAATAATTTAAAAACAATTTGAAACAAAGAAAGAGACTACGCAACCACACCTTCAAGTGTGACATCATCCTCAAAAGATTTTTCTGATTCTTTCATAAATAGAACAACTGAGAACACAAGAAATGTTTGAGGAAAGCAGAAAGAAAACAGAAAGATGAATCTAATGTTATCCAGATAAGCTGCCATTGTCACAGGAGGAATCAACAAACAAAAGAAATGTAGCACTGCTTCTCCTCCTGAGTGGCAGTGTTGAACCATGTGTTGTGGATTACTCCATTATTCTCAGTGTAAGAGCAAATATAGATGAAACAGACTGAAGTCCTTCAGTAGAGAAGATGCACACTGGGGAACAACAGATTACTTGCAGTTTATATGATGGCACTGTGATAGTTCCTTCAAATAAGGAGATCCTCTGATTTTACACAATTTATGAAAAATTATTAATCTACACTTTCCTGTTCATACTTCAAATTGTTTTTCATGTTGTAATTTCAAAAATGTTAAATTTAGAAATATTTTTCCCCCCTCATTGATCAGATTTATCGAATAAATGATAGAATACTACTGACTGGATTGGCTTACATGGAGTGTTCGGTTTCATTCACCCTGATCTGGGCCATCTGATCCAGGTAAGGAGTGTCTATGTCACAGTCCCAGGGGAATCTCTAAAAGGAGATGAGCAGCAGCTTGCTCCTAGTGGGCCCAGATTGTGCAATGGGGGCAGCAGCATGGGGAGCACAAGGCAGAGCAGCAGCATTATAGAGGAGTTCACTAAAGTAATGTATGTGGACGTCACCTGATTGGTGATCCAGAGTTTATCTGCCTCCTTAACTTCCTCTTACAGTTTATGATCTCTATACTCTCAGTATTGCAAGACAGAAAACAGAAGAGTTTTCACTCCTATAGAAGATTCACTATATTAACAACTCATCCTCTGTCTGGGGTTGTAGGTTCAATTCAATTCAATTCAATTCAGTTTTATTTATATAGCACCAAATCACAACAAAAGTCATCTCAAGCCACTATGTATTTATGTCAGTTTGTGGCAATTGGATATTTGATGAAACACACTTTGTTTAGGATAATGCACATATGAGCAAAATTCATCTAAAATGTTTTAGAACTAGATATAGGCACAGAGCCTCTCAATGAGACAGGTTCTTCTAGATTACTGCACACGATAATGCAGGAAGCAGATGATACTGCACTTAGATGGAGCAAATTCCCAAACACACTTGGGAACTTAATCGTAGTAGCAAAAACCAACAGGCACACAGTAAACCTGGTGGTTTTGGAATCCTTGGGGTCTGAAGCTGTTAGACAGTTTCCTCTTTTACTTAGCTGTTAATCCAGCCTTGTATAAGATATCAAAAGGTGCTCTAGCAATTTGGATGTGGTTTTGGACCATAATGTTGAGGGTCTTATGAGTCTCCCTCCAAAGCTACAGAGGATATTACATAAATATTATACAAGCTGAGTGGTAACCATGAGATGTGTAAATTAATCTTCATGTGTAAAATCTGTGGACTGGTCCTTTGAAGAGTGTACAGTACACTTTTGTTCACCAACCTTTGCCTGTCTGAGGGTCGCTTTGCCAGAAATCCAAAATGTTAACCTTTCCATTGCAGACACCTGCAGGAACCATTAGGGATTCCATAAAAAATGCAAAAGGGAATAGAAAGTAAAAGAACAACACCAGACAGTAACATAGGTGAAAATAAAACAACTCAAAAAAGATTTTGTTTCAATGCTCTGCAACAGAAATAACTAATGTTATAAACTTAGTAATGACAAAGACTTTTGGTAAGTATCATCTTGAAATGATCTGGTATTGATGCATGATTTTGAATCAGTATAACATTGTTAACGTTGCTTGTCCCATAAAGAAGTCCTCCAGTCACGATTATGACCAGCGGGACTAAATATGCATACACTTTAGCTACCCATGTCCCATGTTGTAAATTTCCCCATTGTGGGACTAATAAAGGATTATCTTATCTTATCTTTTGTAAGATTTCTTTCTATTGATTCACATTAACTTTAAGTCAGGTTCAGGATGTCATTGATTGAGATGAACCCGAAGAAACAGTTTCTAACACTGAAATTAACCCAGCAGGCTTACAAAAACTGCCATTAAGTGACTGTGACAGTCTAACTTGGCTCCTATCTTGGTTTTGAGAGAGAAACTGGTCTTTTACCAGCACAGCTTCTGATCTGATGGATAACATTCATTGTTAAGAGACTTCATGTCACTTTACTTGTTACCACACCACATCATGAGACTACAGAGAGTCAAGTTCATCTGTACCACAAAATCCCATAATCCAGAGTCCATCCTCTTACTCCGACAATCATGATAAACCACATAACAATGCCAAACCAAAAACCAGGTTATCCACCAGGATAACACATTTGAAATCAGTGGCAATGCTTGCAAAGAACCAGCAGGTGGGGACTCCACTCCATGAGGCAGTACTGAAGTTGAGGCCATTGGTAAGTTTTTCTATTCCTTCCATCTTCCAACCACTACATTTTTTTTTTTTTTTTTTACAAAGTTAATATCATGACTGATACAGCAAGTTCTGTCTGTGTAAGTTTAAAAGGTGGCTCTTGATATAAATGTAGGCACATGTAATTAGTAACCCACTTAGTATTTAAATTCTGATTCCAAATGTGAGGTATTAAAAAATGTGAATCACTGTGACATGCTATTTTAAACTCCCATGGATTAAGTACAAACCCATATTCTTTTATTGAAAGTATTTTATTGACACTTTATTGAAAGTCCTCCTTGGTCTAGGACATTGAACCTCAGAATGCATTGATGTGTGTAGAGTTCTGTGTATGTGTAGAACAAGCACTGTATGAATGAGTATGTGTGAATGAGTGAATGTGACCTGTAGTAAAAAAGCACTTTGAGTGGTCAATATGACTAGAAAAGCTCTATATAAGTCCAGTCCATTTACAATTTACCCTTACTTCTCGCGTGGAATGTCCTCTGGAAAATGACTTTTTATGTTTATTTATTCATTTTAAATTTTTCTCTTTTTTTGGCTTTATGCTTTTGTTTGATAGGACTGTGAATTTTGTGACAGAGAGCAGGGGAATTACATGTAGCAAGGATCAGGCCAGATCAGGAGTCTACCTGGGGACTCCCTGCTCGGGGCACTAAGGCCCATGTGGTATGTGCCCTAACCATTCAGCTATTGCGTTGCCCCCATATTTATACTTGAAAATTAATTATGGGAGATTTAGATGTGTGTTTGTAGTGTGTGGAGTGAGCGCAGTGTGCCAGTGGGTGGAGACTGTAACCCTTATGCAGCCCTCATCATTTTATTTGTCCTTTGATTTTCAGTATATACATTATTGTGTTTATTGATTTGAACATACAATACGTCCCTTGAAAAGACAAAAAATGAACAGTGTGTCAGTCAGTGACACATGATGATCTAACTTCCATCGCCTGTTTGTAGCTCTCAGCTCAGTGTTTCCTACTGACAACATAAGTCTTGAAAAAAACCTCATAGAGCAGTAAGATACACCAGGCTTTGGGTACACACATAATACTTGTTAGTATGATAGATTAATAATAATAATAGTAATTACATAAAGTAATAGGATTTGGTTTACACAAATCCACTATCCTGATTTTGAGCTGTAGCGTAGATGTTGGCAACTTTCACCCTGACATCAGAATTCAAGATGGCTGCTACTTACATCAATAGTAGTGTACACTCTGCTATAAACTTTACTGTTTATAGCAATTAGTTTCACATTAGGTCAGTTTTGTGTTTTGGTAACAGAATGACAAATTCAGTATTCAGAAAGAGCACCAACTACAAAGGCTTTTCCTGTGAGCGTCCATGTTGTCAACTTGTCAACTGGAACATGATCAACTCTGAGGTGACATCACCCCCAGTTCCAACTTCTAACTTTCCATGTAAATGGCACACACCATTACTGTTAGGTGATCTCTAATAACTGAGGAGGAAGTATGGAGATATAGCATAAAGTGATAAAGTCCACCTCAGTACGATGATTGGTCGACAAAACACAGACTGTACTGTACAACAGTTATGTCATCTGATAAAATCACCAGACACATAAGTTGAAGACAACAGCTGTAGTTTTTGGCTGTATTTACCTGTAAAGTGATCACTCAGAGAAAAAGTTAGAAGCTCATTCATGTCTATGTCAGCTGCTGTGTGGTCAGTTGAATGAGGCACATAGTGGTGCACGTACAGAGGGAAAGCCTGACTCTCTGCTACAGAACTTAGCTAAGGTTTGTCCATAAAGTTACTAGATTTGTCTTTTTAAAAAATCGCTAAAGTTGCGAAGTTGGCAACACAGTCTGTAAACCACCACCGGATTATATAAACTGTTCTCATCAATTCATTTGAAAGAACAAAAGGCAGTGAGGGAGCTCCAACAGCCTGTCAGCTGACAAATGGTGAAACCTTGTCACATGTCATTTGGCCAACCAATCATGTAACTTCATCACTCAGTCGGTCAGTGACAGACAAACACGTTTGTAGGGCTTTAGGAAAAAGAAGAAATCACTTGTTTATCTCTAAAATTTACTTCCTCTACTCTGCTACTATTTGAGAATCAGTATTTACAGAGCATGAACCAGCCCTCCAGCATCACAGGCAGTGCCTCTGCGGCAACACCGCTGTGCTCTGCCATTATTTCCCAGTCCTCTGTCACTCTCTGCTGCATATCAACTGGAACTATCACTCCAACACTTTGGAAAATCTGCTTAGATAACAGCATGTGCATATTATGTGGGTGTGTGTATTTGCATGCTCATAGAGTGGGTGTTCAGCGTATGTTCCACATCTTCTGAGATTCTAATTACAAGTTGACTGAGAGGAAGAACCAGAGAGATAACGAAGCAACATCCATCTGAGTGCCGACCATCTGTAACCCCTGCTAGCGGTGTAATGTCTCAGTGTTTTATTGCCGACACATATGCTGCTAGCACTTCTCTTGTTTTGTAAGCCATGAGCAGTTTAATTACCTGCAATTAAGATCCAGTGTGTTAGATGAGGAGGAGCAGGAGGAGGAGGAAGAGGAAGAGGAGGAGAATGCCAGGCAGAAAGAAAAAGAGAAGGGTGTGGAGAAGGACTCGCCAGCTGGTGATGGTTCTGCAGTTTACTCTTATGGCTTAGATATGCATGTGTTTAGTTCATAAATCTATCAGTTGTATATTTTCATAGATTTTTTTTTTTAGATTTTGATTTTTAGAGTCTTCATATTTCCATATTTTGCCTCTCTGCATGTACATACAGGAATGTGTTTAGTTTTGCATTGGTGAGCTGTGTGTTTTCATGAGTGTAAACACATAAGTTTGCTGACTGAGGGGGAGGAATAAAGAGAAGGTAAGGATGTGTATACATGTCTACATGTGTGCATGTGTTAGTCACAGCAGCACTACGCCCTGCTCTGTGCTGCTGTGACAGTGATGTATGGGTAATTTAAAAAGTCGTTCTTTTCCACAGAGCGGTCTCCAGTCAGGCCAGTCAACCGCAGCCCATTCCCCTACAGCACTGAGAAAACTCATCTACATCCACTCAGGCACGCACACACACACACACACACACACACACACACACACATACACACACACACACACACACACACACACACACACACAATCTCACATTTCTTACACAAACACTTTTAATTAACTTGAATTTGACGTTTATTCTTTTGCTACAAATGTTCTTTAAATGTGAACTTGTGTGTTTGTCATGTGACCTCAGTTCCTCCAACATGGACAGCAAGAGCCAGAGGTCAGCAGCGTTGTCCTGGAAACCACTTTTCTTGTTTGTGCTGCTCTTCAGCCTCTGGCACCAGGCCCATTACTGAGGAAGAGGAGGTGTGTTTGTGACTGAGTGTCTGTGTGTGTGTGTGTGTGTGTGTGTGTCTTTTTCGAGAGTGTAGATGGCGCCATATGATTCTAAGGGAATGGCTACAAGCCCAGATCAGACTGCCCCTCTTACATACACACTGTATGTACTGTCAGAAACATTCTCCTCATTAATATCTGGAATTTTTAAATAAGATAAAACCTTCTTATCTGGCAAGTCGCATTTCAGTTACAGCCATCATATCTTGTCTGTAGCAGAAACATATACTAAAAGAACATTTGTCAGTTTGCCCTGTGTGGGAGCTCTGGAGTTCCTAAAGGTCCAAATAAAAGACAATAAATTCTGATAAAGGAGCTAGAAGTGAGTTTATGCCACTATAGAGCAACCAGCTAGGTTAGCAAAACACACAGCAAATCAAACTCATATATCAGTAGTTAACTCCCTTAATACTGTTTATATCCATATTTAGATAGATTCTCTGGAAAATTATAGCACTTCTCAGGCATCTTCACCCCCTGTTCCACAATTTTTGCTAAATGTGTTAAAAGTTTGTCACATTGGGTCAAAAGGGGAGTAAATGTAGTATTAATTGTGAAGTCACAGTTTTTTGTAAAACAAAGTTGCAGCTTAAAATATACTTCATCTAAAAAACTACACTGTCCTAACAGTATTAAAAAGGGGAGGTTGGATATGGGCATAATTCTGCTTATTAAGAGTTTTGTGATATTCATATACAGGGTAGCCCCTCCTGGTGTAGTTGACGATTTTGACGACACCCTGGACAGATGGCCAGTCTATCAGTGTATTTCCTTACTGAGCTGCAAGACAGCAGCCATGGTTTTTATAGTGATCCACACTGTGTGGACTCTGTCCCCATCTTTGACTAGAAAAACGCTATTTAAGTGCAGTCCATTTACCATTTACATACACTAAAGTAGCATTAAATTTTGACCTCTGCACAGCCAGTATGGACAAGAGGAACAATTACAGAGTAAATGGTAAATGGACTGCATTTATGTAGTGCTTTTTCTAGTAATTTCGATCACTCAAAGCACTTTACACTACAGGACACATTCACCCATTTACACAGTGCTACTGCATACTCACATACTGATGGTACACCACTGGCAGCTATTTGTTCAGTATCTTGCTAAAGGATACTTAGGAAGATGATTAGAACGTCTGGTTTCATCATAACTTTTATTAAGTGCAATAACACAGGCTACTCTGAAAAATAACAAAACACTGAACTTTCCCTCTGTGTTAGCCATGACCTACATCTCCTCACTTTCAGCTCCTTTTTCTGTGGAAAGATCATTTCCATACCTGGCTCCCAGCTGACTACAGGCAGCTGACATGACAGACAGGCTTCATCGTGTCTAAGCTGGCAACATGTTCATTAACCCTGGAATAACAGTACTTCACTTTAACAGCCTGAATAGCATTTCTTCACTAACGCAACACTGACATAACATTGGCTATAACATCACAGTGCATCTCAATATGGTAATTTGCAAGATGTAGCTTTATTTTGAAATCAAATCAAAAATCATAGCAGACTTTGTGATATCTGCAAATATTGAATCATTGTCCATTGAATTGAAATGATATCGTATCAATGAGTCTGCATTGATTAATAGGCTCTGGTCCCTTACCTGGTCCCAGGCTAACGATGTGATGTATAGTAGACTTAGTTCACTGAGTGAGAGCTTGCTTCAGATTGAGGTTTGAAGACTCAGTGCTGGAAGTCTAGATGCCAGACTTGAGTCTTAAAAGAAAGGTGTTTTGGAATGTTTTCTTCTCCTTGTCATGTCATGACGGAGGTGTGTCCCTAATCTGCCTCTCTTTTGCAGGTACTGATGGCAGTAACTCAGTGCACCTGGGCCCAGTGTGATGACGTTACTAAAACCTGTTGCTGCTTTTCCCTCTCTCTCCCTCACTCTCTCTTTGCTTTGGTCCTCTCCACAGGCACACCACGTTTTGGTTTGGTTATGGTTTGTTAAGCTTAACTTTGTTCTTTGCAGCTGACAACATTCGCACACCTACATTCTTCACTTATGCACACACGCACACCACTGATTTTACTGATTAATTCAGTCTAGTTTGGTTCAATTTAGTGGACATAGCCTCAGTGCCCTACCTATAGGTTTCTGAGGAGGTTTCTGTGGGCGGCTCGGCCATCACCATCTTGGCAGTGCTTGTCTCTGCCTAACTCTTCACTGATCCAAAATTGAACAAAGAGGTGTAACTGAGGTGGGCAGAATGACACCTGGTTGCTGAAGCATGCCCACTGAGTTTGAAGCTACCAAACTAGCTACGGCTAAGAATTTAGGCTATGAAGCCAAAACCTATAGTCTGATGTGGTCACGACCACAAGCTGCAGCAGGTCAGTGAGGTAAATGCACACATGAAGTGGTGTGGACCAGGTAGAAGACCCAAAGCTTTGACGTGAGCGGGCATACTGCATTAGGGAGTCAGAGGTGGACTCATACTTTGATGCATATGAGCGTATTGCAGCCACTTTGAACTGGACAAAGGATGTTTGGACTTTACTGCTTCAGTGCAAATTGGTGGGAAAGGCTCAAGAGGTGTGTGTGCTGTGCTCACAGTCAAACAGTTTGGACTATGATGTTAAGGCTACTGTATTATGTGCCTATGATTTAGTGCCTGAAGCATGTATGTATAAAGTCACAGAGTTTGCGCAGGGAAAAAGCAAAAAAGTAAAAAGTGTCAGCGGGAGCGTCTTAGAGTTTATTTGAATGGGCAAAAGCTGCTGTCCTTACAGATATGTTTGCTTTAACACACAAGTGTTTTTTGTCTCCCATACATCACAGATTCTAAAACCTATTGTCATAGACCTGGTCACCTCATCGTGGTCTGCCCTGTGTTAAAAAGAAAAGAACAATCCAAGAGAAAAGATCCATCTGCTTTAGGACTAATTCAGTTTGAGCATCAGGCTCACAGTTCCTGGGCCATCACACAGTCTTGTTCCATGAGTTGGGACTATTAGCCTGGAACTACAGCCCAAGGAACTGAACTGCAAAGGTTGCTGCAGTGAAAATGCATGTGAAGTTCTGGTATTTGCAGAGAGAATCTCAAAACTGTCTTATTGTTTCCAGAGTCTCTTTCTTTGTGACTCTCTGTGTGTCCTTGTGCCTCTCTAACAGTAGCAGTGGAGTGGACAATCAGAGAGCAGAGCTTCCCTCCTGTTGGGTCTGTGATGGATGAGGGCTATGTGTGATCACTCCACTATGACACACATCTAATCCTCTCCTCTGTTCTGCTCACCCCCATTAATCCCCTCTGATTTCCTCTACTTCTGGCGTATCTCCTCCATTCCTACATCCTCCCTTTTATGTTTTATCTGCTCCCCCTTCTTCCAACACCCCTTTATCCAAGTCTCCCTCCTCCCCTCTTGTTTCTCTCATCCAAGTCCCTCTCTACTTTCCCCTTTATCTCATCTTTTCTCTCCTTTCCCATCCTCTCTCTTTACAGTTCTTGCAACTTCAGCGACTTTTCTCCCTTTTTCCCTTCCCCTCTCCTGTCCTGTCCAGAGGAGGAATAAGGGCTACATCTGGGGGTTAATGCTTTGTGCTCTGTGGTGTCAGGCATTATTGCAGTGACAGACACTGACAATGGAGTTCATGGGAATTGCAGTATGTTTATGCTAATCTCTCCCTGCGTCCTAACATGTCTGGGAGATAGAACTGTCACGATTCCCTGGACGAACGGACACACACACTACGCAGTGTGTTTGGACAATGTTTAGGCGTCTGCATGCCTAATGAATTAATAAGTATTCTGCTTCTTCTTGTCCTATCAAGTGTTATCCTGCCCTATCAAATACAGTCTCTTCAAGATCATCATTTTTGAAGAATTCGTGCACAGACAAATCAGCTCTTAGCCCGGATGCTCTGCTTTTTTCAGAGCCATATGCAGACATTTAAGGGTGAAATCTTCAGCCACACATATGCACTCACTGAGCACTATCAGCAATGCCATAGTAATACTGGGAATTCTTCATTCTCAGTTCTTTTTTTTATTTTTATTTTTATTGTGAAAAACAGATGGTGTAAGAGCTCACTACAGCCAAATGCAGGAAGACAACTTAGAACTAGCACCTCAGATTATTCCTGAGAAAAACCACAGTGGCAACGTTCAGAGATGCCAGTCATAGATTAGGTTGTAGTTTGGTGAAAGTCCTCCCCTTGAGGGTTATTTCTTACAAAAGAGTACAATAACATCATAATTCACAATTATGTTCATAAAAAAAAAGTTCTTCAATATCGTGAAAACGTTCACAAGGACAAATTCAAAGTATGTTATCCTTAGTAAAATATAAATTCAGTGAACAATATAAAACAGTCTTGAACATTGTAACCCAGCAATCCTTTTGACTTAGTGCTCAGTATTTTATGATCAGGTATCTGACAGACTGACTCCTAGCCCTTGTTGCTGTGTGTGTGTGGATGTACAGAGAGAGTGGGGAGTGGGCGGGGCTGGGTAACATCCTCTTGTATACAAGCTCAGTCCTCTTCAGCCTTCTTTTGGCATGGACAGCATACAATCAATGCTGATTCAGCTCAGCAGTCTGGCTCTCACAGCAGCACTAATATCAAAAGTGTAAACAAAAGGCCAACTGGGGACAGTGCCCCTAGATTTGAGAACCACATTATTGAATAACATTAGCTAAGCAAACTCTAACTACTGTTATATCTGCTACTGGTGAAGTCTGCAGCTGCCTGGTGGTCAGGAGTCAGGTTAGGGGCTGGTTCCTCTTACATCCAGACAATAGGAACAAAACAGTGTGGTATACAGGATGTTTATGTATGTTTTTGTCTTTCTGAAATGTCTAAGGGTTTCCAGATGTATGCACTTTTTACGAGTTTCCTATGTCTGAGTTAACCTTTGGGGCTCATGTTTAGGATAAGAGTTAAGAATGTGACCCCCAGACTAGTAGAGGTTAAGGGTGAGGGTTTCCTCTCCCCTTATCTTTTTCCTCTCAATAGTGAAGGTATTGACTAAGGTCCAGATGTTTCCTATGAACCATGTAAACAACCAATGTATATATACTGGTGTTTAGAGCTGTTAGGGAGAGAGATCCATATTGGCTCGGATCCTCTCACAGGCTACTGCAGTGCTTGTCCGATGCTGAACTACTTTGTAATAAACTTCTATATACAAGTAAGTCAGTGTCAGCGGAGATCTTCTCTTCATCATCTTCACATCGACATCACTATCTAATATACCACAACAGCAAATAGCATTTTCCTCCTCAGCTGGGGAGGGTGCCACAGAGGACATTTTAGCCTGTTCTTCAGAGTGCTCTTTCCACCAATCAATGGGTCTGCAGTTCTTCTCCCCATTTGAACACAGCCTGAGCCACCTCCTGCTTTCCTTTCCTGAGTCGCTCAACAGTTTTCCAGAACCTCCGCCAACTAAAAGTCCTTCTCCATACCCTACCTGAACTCCTCCCATGACCAAGTTTTTACTTCTGCAACTGCAGAAGCCGTAGCCCTTCTGGCCCCCGGTACCTGTCTGCTGCCTCAGGAGACCTCTGGACCAGCCAAGCCCAAAAGGTCTCCTTCTTCAGCTTGACAGCTTCCTTCATTGTCAGTGCCCACCAATGGGTTCTCAGCTAACCCTCCGCCCACAGCTCCTAGCTGCCACCTCTACAATGGAGGCTTTGAACATGGTCCTTTCAGACTCCATGTCCCTGACCTCCCTCGGGATGTGTGAAAACTTCTTCCGGAGATGGGAGTTGAATACTCTACAGACAGGGGCCTCCACCAGATGTTCCAGGTTCACCTGCACTACACAAAGTACACTTATGAAGCCCCATATGCTTGAAAATGGGTGTTATGGCCGATCTATGGTTAGCACAGACGTGCAATAACAATGCACTACTTGTATTCATCAGGCAGGTTTCTCCATCCTCACCCACATGTGCACTGAGTAGAACTATAGAGTCCCAGTTGGGACCCCTTCGCAAAGAGGTGAGCTGAATTATATCTGGTTTGTACCACTCCACTTCCCACACCAGCTCAGGTTCCTTCCCTGCCAGAGAGGTAACATTCCATATCCCCAGAGTCAGTCTGTGATGCCAGGCATCAGCATACCTGGAGTGTAGTATTTTTGGGCTGAGCCCCAGATGCTCATTGGCAAGCTACCCTCCCAGGAATGGCTCCAGAAGTGGTGCCTGGTTTCCCCAGTCCAGGTGAAGTATCCAATCTCCAACACAGCCATATCATAAGGTTGATGAATCGCTCTAAGTCTGGCTCTTCCCCTCTGACCAATTTGCCTTGGGAGACCTTACCAGGGACTGTTGCCCCCAACAACACAGCTCCCAGGATCACTGGGAGACACAAACCCCTCCACCACATTAAGGTGGTGATTCTCAGTCTGAACACAGTAGAACTCACTGGGTAAATACTAACACAGCTGCTAGCTTCATTTAGCTTCTCTGAGCTAAAATAAATCAAAGATACAATGAAATGTAGCATGGTGTATTTTTCAAAACATTTTTTACTAATGTGAACATGTACGCATGCAGCGTTAATGAATAACTGACATTACATTTCTTCATATGTTAACTTACATTTTTAGGAGCGACTTAAAGCTCAGAGTCGGGCTGTCTGTTTAACTGATTACTATACAGGTTTCTGTGCGCACATCAAAACAATACACCTGACCATGAATGACACTCATTTACATTCGCTGTATGACAAAAAGGTAACCATTAAGGTAACCATGTGGACAGTTTATCCAAATAACGCATAGAGAACAACCACAACATTATGTCTGGAGAGCAGGAAAAATAAAATTACTTACCTGGGCTTTTGCACATTTCATTTCACACTTTTGGTGGTGAATCTGCAAATGTTCCACTCTACTTTTAAATCTCTCCATTGCTCCCAAGGAGAGGTAGAGAAAGGTGGTCCACATTCTGCAGAGTGAACTCTTCATGTGGTGCACTGATTGGCGAACTGGGGCATTAATTTGGTGCGTGGCGGGGAACAAGCTCTTACACAGTGCTACCTGAAAGTTTGTTAACGCTTTAGAGTTTTCTCTATTTCTCAGTGGTAGATAAAGTATTCAGATCCTATACTTAAGTAATAATACCAATACAGCAATGTAAACACATTGTATTACTGGATGATGTTATATTGTTTTGGAAACAAAAGCTGAGCCACGTATTTGTTTTCCAGAGGCTCTTTATTAGCACACATTAATGGCAACAAACACCAGTGGCTTATGGGGAACATCATCATGAGCTGACACATGACTACATCAGGATAAGCTGCTGTGTTATACCAGGCATCAATGAAAGTCAGCATTTCAGAGGAGCAACTTTTTTTTTAACTTCCCTGGTGCATTCATAAAACAACAACTTCTGTACTTTCCAAGTGTCATGCAGCGCAACATTTGGTGGTGTCTGTGGGACTTTAAGTCCACTGAGTGCAATGGTGTCTTTTGTTTGATCTAACAATAGCTCAGTGTCAAGAAAATACTGATCAATAAGAACTGGAAGTGGATGATTCTACACATCAAAATTTTCATTCACTGCCAGAAGTGGTGCATCATTTAGCATATTACAGGTAGCAAAAATGGATGGTGTAGTAAGAGTCAGACAGGTGGATGCATATCAGACATTTGTGCAGGAGCCTGGAGTTCACTTTCCATCATACATCTGGACTTAATGTTCTCTTTTTTAATAAATCTACTATACTATCTAGTTATTATGCACCAGTGGCATTCTGTCAGTACAGGAAAGGTGTCAATCAATTAGAACGATAAAGAACAGAAGTGATATCACTCCTTTCTCCTCCTCAATTTCACAACAGCATCCTGTCCCATAAAGGATCTAATATTGGCTGTTTGCATTCATTATGTAATTTACTGGGCACTTGTGGCAGGAGCAGGCTCTGGAGGCTAAATTGAAAACCAGTGGTCATATACAGTATATTGTCACGCAGAGCAGGGTAATCCTGGGATCTTTGAAGGATGAATTCCAATGTTGTTAAAGTGATTTCTTTTAGGTATAGCCACATGTTTGTCAAGCTGCCCTTGACTCAGCTCTCAATGTTCTGAGATCAGTCAGGATGTTGCACGCAAATATGATTGGAAACTAAGCTTGCACATCATAAAATTACCTGAGTCAAAAATAGTAGAGTAGCAAGTAAACAAGCAAATTATACAACCACATCTATCATCTGCAGGAAGTTTGAGAAGTGTGAGGCAGCATATTGTTACACAAGTAGTGCAGCTCCTTTCAGGAATTTGTTTAATCCATTGGATTAAAAGAAAAGACAGATGCCGATATGCGTCAAAATGCCGGATATTGGCGCCGATAATCGGCACGACTGATAATCGGCCTATCCCTACTGTTAGATCAGTTCTCTCCAGCTGTGAATTTTCACAAAGCCTTCTGGGTAAACCGTAGAAATGGTATTCTGAGGAGACATTCTAAGCTCAGATGATCAAGCCTGCCAATACACAGCGATCAATCCTTGTCAACCAGCCAAGGGGATTTTACTATTTTGTTACCCTCACAGCCACAGTGGCCTTCAAGGTACCACAACAACAAGCTCTGTGTGTATGGGAAACTGCAACCTTTCCACAGCTTCTACCTGGCTATTAGTAGTCATTATTTATGTATACTGGGAGCAGACATTATTGCTTTTGGTCTTCTTCAGTTCTAGTTATTTACATTTACCCATCATCTCCTGTGATAGCTGCTTCTATAAATAAACCAAGGAATACATTACTTCCATTCTCTGTTAATGAGCAGCAGCGGATTACACATAAAACATAGAAGAATTATTATAATGATCTTCCTCATATTTTGGAAATATGTGTATGTTACTAGGAGAGTAAAGAAGGCAAAACAAATGGAGTAGAATGTTTTCCTGCCACACTAACCAGTGGTGGAGCACTGATTCTTTGAACTTGCATTTTGAGAACAACAGTAAGTAGTAATGAATCCATTTTAACGCTGAATATATCAGTTTTATTGTCAACAGCACTTTGACCATTCACACAATTAAAGGCTTTCCACTGTGTCCATTTAATATTGTATACAATCTACAGACAAGTTACATTCTGACCGGCTGACAGAAGAGGTGGGGGGTTTTGGCAGGGTCTCTTATTTATACTGGAAATTATATGCACATTGAATTTTATCTCTTTGAAAGTAACTTGTAAATATGTTGTAGCAAAGTGAAGGTGTGAGGCTTTTACCATGTTGTATAGCTTCTGGGATCAACTGGCTGAATATAACATAGGCCTAACGTCACAAACAAGTGTTTGTTTTATTGTATGTGATGCATGACTGCATAGGAATCTCCCATTAACCAGTCAATGTAAAGCCAGTGTATCTGTATTGGGTGACATACAGTGTATATAGGCACATATTTGTGGTGGAGTTAGTGGCTGCTGGTGTGAGATGTAAAATCCTGTCTCATAGTATTGTAAACCATTACGCAGCTGTTTGTGTTGATTGCTGCTCTCTGGACTGGTTCAACACAGTCTTGGAATTGGCGACTGTCATGTTACATTGCTTTGGTCTCTTCTTGGGCGATATCGCTTACTGGGCTCATCATCTGCATGGTTTACAGGAGACCACAGAAACTCACTTACAGTTTTAATAGAACTTTGCTGAAGAGACAAACGTTAGGCAGCTAATATTATAGTTATAATCACTCTGTTGCATCAAGAGGCAGACTGACAACAATCAGGACCTGGACCTGCAGGATGTACAGAGTGAGGTTAACCATTAAGACAGTGATGATGCTGACCAGTAACAAAGTATCAGTCCCTGGTGGCATCCTAGCCTGCAGCCACAGAGGTTGGTAAACAGTGGGAAAACTCCTGAATCAGCAGCCTGCTCTGTGATGGCTGCTGGCTCTGCATTTTACATAGATATGTGTAAATATCAGCTGTATCCAAGAAATGAAGTAGCAGTTTTACAAACCTTAGTTAAGAAGATTGTCATATGTTATGCTTCTGTTAAAAATCACAGTTTCTCTGCACACACACACACACACACACACACACACACACTGTCTCTCTCATACACACACACACACAAACATAGCTGTTTGGTCTAGTCTTAGTATTGAGTGGAGATGTGAGCCTCATGGCTCCCTTGCAATCTACCAACATTGATCTGAGATAAAGATCAAACTCAGGCCAGACACTCCCAGGAATCCTGCTTTTAATTAACTGTGTGATTGTGTGTGTAGATGAATGCTGAAGCATTGTACGTGGATGTGCATGACTGTGTCAAACACATGTCAACAGTTTAGAACACACAATGAGTGAAAAACTGCTTTTGTCAGTTTTCTGTGGGGCATGTGTGCATCAGACTGTGACCGAGCCCCCCCCTATTCCCATGTGGGAGTGTGTGTGTCAGTGTTTCGAAGAGCGTGCGTGTGTGTGTGTAGAGGTCTGTGCAAGTAGTTCCTGAATGGCACCAACAAACCTGATAGTGGATTGGACCAGAGAGACGGGCAGGCAATCAGGCTCCATCCAGACGACCCAAAGCCAGCAGCGTCTCCTTGTTTTATCAGTTACAGGACGCTTGGACAGCTCCAGCACTAACTCATATACAGCAGCATGGGCAGTGCTTTCACTGCATCACAGGGTTGGTATAAAAAAAGCATGCAGTACTTTATTTGTGCTAGAAAGATTTATTGAAAAGATGTATTTCCTGTTGTTGTCCAGTTATGAGGAGTAACTGAACATCAATATTAAACACAGCAGCCTGTATTAAACCAGACCACAATCTTTCCCTCTAAAAATCTAAACAGAACCATAAAAAGTGTAATGATGTTGTAGTCACTACAAGTGGATATTGTACCACAAAAATGAATATTTTCATGGAAAATAAATAGATTGTCTGCGAACACTTGATAAGTATCAGCGTATATGTAATGTGCCTAATACTGTAAGTAAATTAACATATCCTCTTTGGTTTCATCTTATATGAACACAATTTTTAGGAGACGGTTGCCTTTTCCACTAGAGGAGCCCCTGACCTCTAAGGCTGTGTTGTCTTGCTTTGTTAATGAGTTCAAAATGTACATTTCAGATTTGCTCAGGACATGGTATTAAATTTAAGTTCCAGGTATTTGAGTGAGGAGCAGTGTTTACATTAGCACTGCATGGACGTTTGTTTCACTACAAACATCCCAATACTTGATATGTGGTACCTTGTTATGCATTTATACATAGAGACTGTAGATGGTTTGCACAGTGTGGGCAGTGCTGGGGAGTACATTAACAGTTTAACTATGTTTTTCATCCATTGAATTATTTTCTCTTAAAGAAAAAAAGCTCAGAAATGATTTTCTAGTTTTTTTCACATTCACTTCTTGTAATTCAGGAGAAAGTAGAGCAGCATTTTTTTTTCTTCTGTATGGTGCGGAGCAGAGAGACGGTAAGATGAGGAGCTAACCTTGATCAGCCTGGTTCTCTGGAGGCACTTAATGTGTCACAGTGGTTTGGGACTACAAGTACGGAAATGTATCGTGTTGAAATGGACCGTTTGCTCAGGCTGTCAGACAAATGAATTTTTCTCAGTGTTTGTGAAGATAGGAAGAGTGTAATGTAATTGCAGCCAGAGGTCAAGAAGACTGGAGATTACATCTGTATGCACTCTTCAAGAATGTGGCTCATGGCTTAAAATTGTTTTCTTTATTCAGAGGTGTGACTGGACGTATCTGCAGAGAGTGTTCAGTGAAGTTGATGAAACAATCAAATGAGACAGAATCAATGCTTCCTATGACAGTTTTAGGAAACACCTTGTTTTTGAAGATATATCAGCTGGTGTGCAAACTGGCCTCCCTCCAAATCATCAGGTACACTGACTGCTAATAACAAATGGTAGGTTGTGTGTGTGTGTGTGTGTTATAGCTTATATGTAGGTGTGAGGAGCTTATTTGACAGTATCCCATCCTCCTACCAAACTTACAGTGTGATCGGAACCTCAAAGCCTTTTTTGTACCTTGTGGTTTTAGATTTGTAAATAAGAGAGAAAAAGAAGGGGAAGAAGGAAAAGAAAAGAGAAGAGAGAGACAAAATAAAGGAGATAAAGAAGAGGGAAACAACAACAACAACAACAACAAAAAAAAAAACAACAAAAAATTCAAACTCAACAAACTTCAGCTTCATATGGCTGGTGACTACTGGAGAGAATCTTCAAGTTTCGTGTGTGGAGAAATTTAATTCACGTAGAAATGTTGATGTAGTTCAGACCTTGTTGACATCTATAACAAGTCTCATCATAGAACAATGAAAATGTTGACTCATTCTGTAAATAAGGACAATGAGAAAACAAGAAAAAAAAAATCAAGGTGTAAAAATCTAGTTCTTGTGAAGTGGTTACGATGGCCCAAGAAATTTAACTCATGGGTCTGTGAAAAAGATATTACTGATGTGCAATAAAAGGTGTATGATCATCTGTTACTCTAAGAATGGCTTTTATATTACATTATGTCATGTTTAACACTGATTTTGGTTTGGACCCAAAGACAGACTCAGACACTCAGACACAGTTTGCAGATGAGACAGGTGATCCCTTACTGAAGTTATGCATCAGACTGAGCTGTAGAGAGAGGAACAGGTGGAAGCAGAGCTGGGGAAACTGGCTGGGAGCCAAAGTAGGTGGCCAGGAGACTGACAACGATGACTGAAGACTTAAGGAGGGATGGGGGATCCAGTTCAGGACCAGGAGCAGCACAGGCACGTAGGAGCAGTAAGAGCAGTAAGAGCAGGTGAGAACACCAGGAATATACTCTGTAAACTTAGTTTACAAACTAAGCAGCTGGAGGTGTTCTGTGATCTGGCGACAAGAATCTGATAGATCAGGGTATACATGCAGGACTAGATGAGCTTGATGATGAAGAGCTGTGTCTGGTTAACTTGCTGCACTACATCCCTGCACTGGAAACACACACACACACACACAAACCAGGGGAGGGGAAGTGGAGAGAAAGAGAGGGGGAGAAACACAAGCCAGAGAACAGAGGACTGGGGAGAGTAAGTGTGAGGAGGGGGCCCATAACACACTACCTGATGTGACTGTGTATGATTCTAAAACACAGCAGACAGTGACTGTAAGTTTATCTGCTGGTTTTTATGATTATATAGCTACAATAGTCAGAGAATTTATTGTGAAATATCTTGTTCACCAGGTCTATGAATGATATGTAAATAATAATCATTACACAACATAAGCATGAGTTGATAGCTAAAACAATGAGCTGAAAGATTTTCAAAGGTGAAGGGAGGTTGTTAATACTTGATAGCACTGGCAACCCAGTGACACTACACAGTGTTTTATTAATTATTTAGAGATTTGATCTATTGTTAAAATCAAAACCATTCCATTGTGGAGCTTCAGTCTGTCTGTGTGACATTTTTCTGTTTGGATGGCAGGGAACAAACATTCTGTAATGAGGTCATATAGGTCATTATAAGAGTAAACTAAGTAGCCAGAGCTATCAGCTATTTTAGGAAAATGTATACAATATATAAGGTAAGCTATTAAATAACGAGGCTGCGCTTATGAGGATAAAACCACGTGGTTCACAGTCACACTGAGTGTTATATATTAAAGGCTGGGTCATCACACACAACTGCTGTACGTTTCTAATGAGTGACATCTTTATTTCACTGCTAGCTACTGATTGAAGTGCATGTGTGTTTGCTAAAGTGTTGGAAAATGATTAGCTTCACAGTTGAGCAACACATTAACCTGAAATTTTTGGTGAGATTGAACAAAACAGCAGCTGAATCTTTTTGTACATTGTATGGGGAACATTGCATGTCATGTGCACATGTGTTTGAATGGCACAAAAGATCTGGTCAAGGCAGAGAGGATGTCAAAGACAATGAACGTTCTGGGTGCCCATGCACATCAAAAACTTCTGAAAACATTCAACAAACTGAACAAATAGTTGGAAATGATCGATGACTCAGAATAAGAATGATAACAGAAACAATCTCCATTGATAAAGAGACAGTTTGGAAAATTTTGCATGAAAATTTGAACATGACAAAAGTTGTCCCAAAACTTCTGACCCCTGATCAAAAGAAAAAACAGTTTTTGGCCCAAAAACAAGTCACAGTGCTAGATCACCCTCCCTGTTCACCTGATCCTTTTTCCTAAGATCAAATCTGTGCTCAAAGGAACACGTTCTGAGTCTGTGTCAGAAGGTAAGAAAAGAACCACAGAGGTTCTGAGACAACTGAAGAAGACCTACTGCACTGCTCTGATCAGTGGAAGACCTGAATGCAGCGCTGTGTTGATGCAGAGGGGGAGGATGTTGAAGGAGAAAGACACTGAAAAATGTTTATATTCAATAAAATTGTTTAGTCTCTGTTTAGCATTAGTCTTGTTATTTGATAGCCATACCTTATATAATTTCAATGACAAAGGAAACTATGTAATCTGTAATAGGTTTCTGAACACTTTATGCAACTTGACAGAAGCCCTCTGTGTTGATTATTGTATGTTCTGCACTTACAAGGGAATTACCTGTCAGCAGGGCGGCACTGTTAAACCAACAATCCAGAAATGTACAACACACTGCAGAGCAAATGTAAACTTGAAAATCAGTAACGGAGTAGTAAAACTCAAAATGCCACAGACCTGCTGTACCTGCTGTGCGAGTGCGTGAATGCAGCAGGAAGTAGCTGAATGACATACTACTTGTCATGCTTGAAAATATACGGATACACAACAGGGCACGCCTTTCACCCTGCATTCTCATTCTTATCTTAGTAGTTCCCTCAGACACACTTTTTTCTGTCTCTGACTCACAGATGAGAGATGAGATGATTTTCAAGGTGGTAGAGGGAGAAAGCGAGACTTGAATCTCAGTCCTCTGTCTAACTTTCATATCAGAGAAAAAAATGAAATGATCGATTTTATGTCTGTTTCTCTCTCTCTGCTGGGAATATGAAATCAGACAGTGAGGTTTCACACCCCACCCCACCCCACCCCCTCTTCCTCTCCTCCTCTCTCCCTCCCAGACTCTCTACATCACTCCTGTCTTTCTCCCATGTTTAATCCACCACCTTTCCTTCACACTAACTCCATAACTCCATCCATGTCACACGTACCCACATTTCTGTGGTCTTGTTAGATTTGATGTCCTGTGTTACAGCACAGTCTTTTCATTTTCCACCGAGCAAGTGGACAGCATGCCTCCGTCTCGTGGGCGTGAAGGTAGCGGGCAGGCTTTGATACAGGGAGTAAAGAGCTATAAGCTGTTCTCTCATATGAACTTTAGAGTCAGTTACGGACATTGTCTGGAGCCTCTCACACATGCAGCACACAACAGGGGGTTGTGTGAGACTTGTTCTCACCCACTCTGTGTGGTTTAGGTGAGGGGAAGTGCCTCACTGTGAATTCTCCGGACAGTTTGTTATAGGGAGCTGGCAGGATAAAGTCTGTTTAATGTCTGGTCCAACTGATTTGGACATATGCATCCTCACAGCTCCTCAGTTATGTCTAGAAAGGTTCAGTACATGTGTGACAGCAGTGTAAAGGTGAGAATTTGAGAGAAGGAGGAAGGAAAGGGAAGGAAGGAGGTTGTCAGCTTGTTTATAGCCCCAGGCAGTGGTCTGTTCTGAGGAGCTGGGAGGGGAGAGAAATGGAAAGGTCTGTGAGCATATGTGTGTGTGTGTGTGTGTGTGTGTGAAGGTACTCCTTTTTGCTTTCTTACTGAGAAACTAGTTTCACATTCACTAATCTGATTCAAATGACACGATGATGTTATATTAGACTAATGAGAGTTTTCTGTAAACAGATCCCATGTGCAGACCCAAACCAACAATCAGCTGTCAGTGTTTCCCCTAGGATGAGACCTATGGGTTAGGTGGAAGATGGCAGAGTTTTTTTTGTTTTTTTTTTTGGTGGGGGGTGGGGGTTAATAATTACTAATAATTAAAGTCTGTGTAAAGCAATTCAGAGATTTGTCTCTTAACACATTATATGTGTCAGAAAACTGTACATTACTGAATTGTGACCGTTTCACAGTTTCATTTTCAGGATTGTATGGGTGGGTCTGAAACGGTGGCTTGATGATGCACTGGAGCATAACTCCACCCCTAATACTGTAACTGTTGTAAATATTAGTGCTGCATTGGCATCAGTGCTTCACCCACTCAACTGCAAGTTATTACAGGTTTAACTAGCTACATGTGCCTTCTTGCTACTTATGCATCTTCACTGGATGCCTGGATAGTTTGCAGAACAGTTCAGCTGTCACCTTATTTAAACTTTCAATGGCTGATGAGATTAAGAGGAGGTGGATTCATTTTGTGAATAGCCACACTGATGGAGAGCTGAGGATCACCACCAACATCAGTCTCTGCAGTGACCTGTCCAGATCTGGGAGCTTGGCTCTCACAACCCTCTGCACAGTCTTTAGTGTCTGGGCCAAGTCTCTGCAGTTCTCTGCAGTGCAGCTGGTGTACCACACTGTGACGCAGTAGCAGAGAATGCTCTCTGTTGTGCTCCTGTAGTGGTTCACCAAAAGCTGACAGGGGAGCTTTCTCAAGAAGAAAAGTCTCTGCTGAGTGTTTTTGTAATCACAAATATACTCATAATCAATTCTAATCACTTCTTCAGCAGCACCCCTGAAAAGAAGGTGGATAGCTTCTGCTCACTTTGTGCATTTTTGTATTAGAAACTCCATTCAAACGTCAAAATGTGCAGCTCCAGCCTTTTTTTTTTTTTTAGCAGCCAGCACTTCAGTTTAGCATCAGGTAGCCCCACTGCAGTTTCTTCATTGCACAGTCTAATTGTAATTCCACTTTCTGACTTACTGAAAATATTGTTTGAATGACAAACACTTATGTATCATTGTGAGAACAACTTGGTGATAAGGTATTTTCATGAAGAATTTACATAGGTGGTTGTGTGAATCTGTGCAAATTACACCTGTAATCAGTACCAGTCATTGGAGGTAAACAGTTTTGCATCAGTGAACTTTCTAACCATCACACACTTCTGTGAATGTCAGCCACTAGGGCTTCCATATTCAGCATTTACCTGACAAAACTAGGAAGTGGATTCGTTTTGTGACCTGCCAGTCTCACTCATCAGAATTCCATCTAGCCTTAGCCCGTCTGCTCAAGGTTGTCCAGAGTCCTGCCTGACAGGAATGTAACAACTGGTAACTATTTCAGATGATATCAGATCCCTGCCAACACTTGAACAACTTCTCTTCTTTTTTTCTGTTCTATCTATCTTTTATTCCCTGCTCTTTTTTTGTTCTTTGAGACTAGAAATTGTTTTTTGCTGGAGCCACAGCTTCTCCTTGAGCTTGTCATTCGTTTTCCCATTAAAGTCAACTTATGATAAAGTTTCGTCTATGGAGAGAGTTCTGCCAGCTCAAGCCTGCTAGTTTGTCTGTAATAGATGTGTGTGTGTGTGTGTGTGTGTGTGTGTGTGTGCCTGTCAGTGTGTATTGTAGCAGGGTCTTGTGAGCTGGGTGGGACAGTGCAGCACAGTTTATCTCCATTACATTTCCTAGTTTTCAGAGTTTTGTTGATCATGGGAATTGGATCTGCTTCTGTGTACAAATGATCTTTTTTTGGTTCATCCAAAGTGAATCGAGGCCTTAGCATGAGGGTAAATATTAAATTATTGTAAAAACTAGAGCATATGTGTGTTAATGCATTTGTTAGTGGGAACAATACATAATAATCCATGAGGACTAGACTAGATAGTCCAGTCTACAATAATGTGTAACAGTGTTTGTCCTGACAGATACAGCTGGCTGCTGTTTAGCTGAAACAACAACAACAAAAAAATACTTCCCCATGTCTGTGTATTAAGTACAGAGCTGGAGTCAGGACAAGGTTAGTCTATCTTAGCATAAAGACTGGAAGCAGGAGGAAACAGCAGCAAGACTACATCCACAGTTAAAAAAAAAACAACAACAACAACAACAACAACAACAAAAAAAGACTAATCTGCTGTCTCCTGTTTGTTTATCCCATACAGATGTAAAAAGGACAGTTACATGTTGCATCTCTTTCTTGTTGAGCAACAGTCAAGCGCAGTGACAGTGAGAAACTTCCTGAAGATGTCTTGTCGTCACTGAGGAGGGGTCACTGGATTTAATGTTGTGGCCTTCACAGTCACCAAATCTCAACCCAGTTAAACACCTATGGTGGAAGATTTTGGATTGGCCTGTTAGCCACAGCTCCACCACCATCAAAACAACAAATGAGGGAATATCTTTCAGAGGAATGGTGTTCCGTCCCTCCAGTAAAGATCCAGAGACCTGTAGAATCAGTGCCAAGGAGCTTTGAAGCTCTTCTGGAAGCATGTGATGACCCAACACCTTATTATGATATCTAATGTTGTTTTTTTCCCTGTCACTTGTCAGTATCTTGTTGTAACAACAGATAAATATGACTGTGAAACCTTGGTGCTGCAAAACCTTTGAATATGAAAGTCTCCACTGCAATTTTCAATAACACTCATAGCTTAAGTCTCTCTGGCATCTCTCAAATGCATCAGTTTTTTTTTAAAGACACCAAGAGAGTGAGCATGTGTATGGTATATGTGTGAGTATGTCCTCCTTGTTAGTCACCCAGATTTGGCATGAGCTCAGTGCATTCAGCCTGCAGAATTGGGTTTTAATTGTGTGCCAGCACCAGATTTATTAGTTGTTATGGAAACAGCAGCTGAGGTTAAAGTGAGTGTTTTCCCCCTGTTTTCTTTGTGTGTGTGTGTGTGTGTGTGTGTTTTCCCTCTTTTTCCCTTCCAGTGGGTGTGTATTCGTCCTGCTCTCAGTCCACCTTTTCTCAACCAGTCCCTACCATTCTCTGTGAAGTCTGTCTGTCTGTCTGCTTTGTATGTATTACTCACACACACACACACACACACACACACATACATACAGAGAGGTAATGTGAGGTGGGAGTCTTCACTTATCCAGCCAGCTCCTGGGTAATTGATTGAACACTTACTGTGCAGCTGGCCATTGTGAATTGTGGCTAAGTCCTAGTGGAACCTTCTGGTGGCAACATAATTTTTCTTGATGACAGCTCACACAGACACTGTCCTGTTCTCTGCTCTTCTTTTTCTCTTCATTTTTTTTTTTTTTTTTTAATTGCCATCCTTCAAGGAGCCAGCCAGATTCTAAGAAGTGGCTGCACAGATGAAATACATCACAACACCATGAAAATGTGGATTTATCTTTTTGCCCAATAATAAGGGTTTTTGTTTGTGTTTTTTCCCAGTTGTCTTGCTTTTCTATTAATCAACATTACTGAAGTCTGTGATTAGTTCTGAATGAAGGGAGATCAATTATTGTGTCTAATTTTTTTCATCAGATACCACTCAGACCAGGCTCCTCTCACTGTGAACCACAGGCACTGCTAGAATCGCAATCTACCATCGTGACAAGGGTCATATTTGAGCTCAGACTTAATTTTCTGACTCAGTGCTCCGGGTTCCAGTGGTATAGGTGGGGGTTGGTGGGGGGCACAGACAAGTATCCTGCCGAATGGTGGAACACAGAAAATATATATTATGGTTCACAGTTTGAGATGGATGCAGCCACATCTGGGTGGCACCTGTGGAGGAAACATAATCCCCAAATTATTGTGGCCTTTCTGATATTTTCTTTCTTTTTCAAATACATGAATCAAGTTTCTTGGCTGCATCATTCCATCAAATGGAAATAATCTGCATAACTCTGTCATTATTTTAGACAGATTTCTCCAAAATTCAATCTTATAAATTTGATATCTTTGGAAATTGTCTTGTCAGAGATTCTCTTCATGATGTGCATTAACCACAAGGTCTCTGTTTCTTTATGTGATTCTGTTTTGAGCAGTGTTTATCCAGTGAATGATGTCACTGTGTCACAATACTGGTGAAAAGAGAGACTCAGATGCAGAGAAACTCACAGGAGGCAAAGTAGAGTTCAGAAAGGCAATTTCTTCACTGAAGAGCCAAGTGGTCATACACAGCCAGTCAGTGAAGTCAAACAATAGCAGTCAGGGAGTAGGCAAAAATTCAGGAAAAACCAGGAAACAAAGCAAAGTCACCAACCATAGAAAACATACACAAAGGCAATGGACATACTAGGGGTACAAGAAATCTCTCCTAACCACTCTCCTTTGACCTGGATGGAAAAAGACATGGAGTCAAAGAAAGATGTGAAGGAGAATTCATAAGGACTTGGCTAAAAACAAGCGCAGTTCTAAGAGAATCCGACTGCACTTACACCAGGTTTTTTTTCAACTCAGCTTTATTAAAACACATGGAAGATAAATACAGTGACAAACTCTACTGTACTGTGGGCTACAATTCAATAAGGTTTCCTGTCCACAACAGAATCACAGCTCCTGGAGAGAAGATATTTTCAGTTTATACAGAGGCAGCATTTAACCATCAGTTACTCACAGAAAGTAACAACAAAAGAGATACTGCTGTAAGATAAAAATCATACAGGACTGAACTGTTGAAATAATATAATAACACTGTGCTTTGACCATTGTTGTATGATTGTTAAGTAGAGAAAATTATTATTTTAGTGCATTCCACAATTGGGAATGTAGTGAAATTAGATTTATGTATATAATATTTGTTATGGTGATGATATTGCTAACTAGAAACTCAATATGTTGGGACTTTGGAGCTTAGCCAATCATGCAAGGATTTTCATAAGTTGTGGATCATGTCACAAGCATGACATGTTGTTTCTACATGTTATGTTGTAGGACAGCATTATCTCCTTTTGTAAAGGAAGGTCCAGTGCATCCTATGATATAGGAGATAAGATAGGAGGCACTGAAGTGCCTTTTCTTAAAATTTAATTCAACCAGCTCTTATCATGGCTACCAATCACCTGTTTAGACGATAGTTTTGTTGAAAACTGAAACGTTTTTACTTTGCATTAAAAAACTGTTGATTCAACGGTGTGAAAACGATCTTCATGCACAATGATCTGCAAAAACTATTTAACTTGATGAGTCTGCAGCAAAAAAAAAAAAAAAAAAGTCTGCCATCATTATTGTTGTTATATTCATTCATGGCTATTAGGCTGAAAACATAATAACCATGTGTGAGATGGGGCAGTGTCAGTTTACACAGCAACAGTATGAGGGGCTTTTTCAAAAGATTACGTGTTTAAACCCCCAAAACCCAGTCGTGACCTCAACAAAGGTTTACTGTTTTATATAAAAACCCTTGTCTTATAAACAGGGCCTGAGTTTGGAATCTTTCTACGCAAAAAAAGACTTTTTTACCACAGCCTAGGTTCAACAAAGACTACATGGAAAAGGGGTAACGATAACATGGAACAGGGGAGTACATATACACAGAGTTTAGAGGAAAGGAGGATCAAGGGAGGGAGCGTTAACTCAAAGAACAGAAATGACTAGATGGATGAGTATTACAAAATAAAACAGGAAATAGTGCATAATGTTGGCAGGATGTTACAACCAATGTGAAACTTTTTCATTCTGATTTTGTCGTTACATCTTTTTCTGACGTATGTAGCTGGTTTATAGCCTTCAGGTGGATCCCACTTGTGCCTTCATTCACCCAAGCTTCATGATCTATCATTTTGGGGGAGATACCCCCCAAAAAACAAATTCAAATATTCAAACATTTTGTAGTCCAATTTGAGAGGATGTCCACATTACACAGGCGTACATAGAAAAATGAACATGATTTGGGAGCAGTTTCAGTTTCCAGATAGTTTTCACAAAGATCTGCATCAACATTAAAATGCCTGGACAACAGAAAAACAGCTAAACTCTGTATCTTGGCCAACATGAAGCAGGGCTTAGGACCGCAGCCAAGCTTTTGGAAATACCGAGATCAAAAGTAGCCCGAACACACCTCCAGTACTCAGAAAGTTTTGACCAGAAACTATGCATGAGGTTTATTTTTTATGATTTATGGTTTATACTCATCCAGTTAACTGTTCAATTGTAAACCTACACCAGCCTACATGGTTAAAACCTTGAGCTAACAACAGATTGTACATGTTTTCAGATGTCAGGCATGGCAGGACTGTAGCAAAAATCAAATATAGAAAGACAGCCAACTGACAGGTATATCTGGGATGGTGCTGAAGAATTATGCATTACCTTTTCTTGAAGCTAAATAGTTCATCAGAAAAGGCAAGTTACATTCGAAGTACATATTGAGATTCTTCCACACATGGACAGATTTTACTCACATTTAGAGATTTGTGCACAATTCATATTAATCAAGAATACACACAATCCAATTCAGATATACTTTCACCTCATTGATTTGCAAATAACATTACTGCAAAATTGGCATAATTCTAGAGATTATATGTTATGACCAACATTTATCTTTTTTCGATAAAAAGAAATGAGTTGCCATACTGTGACACAACATGACATGGGAGCAGGATGCTTATTGTAAATGTTTATGGTTGGGTTTTATAGAGCTGTCTGTAAATATTAACATTTAAAACAACACTCAGTTTAACTCTAAACTGCTTTTGCTACTTAGTAGCAGTTGGCCCAAGCGCCTTGTTGGACCCTCCATGAATCACATTAACCAGGACACCTTCTGTAGGGGTGCGTCAACCTTGATCAGGGCAGTGGGGACGGATTTAACAGTGACACACAGCTCCTTAGATCACAGAGGTCAGACACCCTGTGCTCGTTACTGGCCACTTTGTCCCTGTAATGTACACTGGGGCATTTGCAGGGGGGGAGGCGGGGGTGAGAAGGCTCCGGGGAGGGAGATTTGTGCCGTCCCGCATAGTCTCATCAATTTATTGAGGTGCATTCCAGTGGGAGTGCTGAAGCTTTCTGAGATGTGATTGGAGGATGACCTTGAAAGAGTTGTTGGCATTTTGAGATTTGAGTTGGCAAGTGAGATTAATACAAAGCTGTTAATGTTTGTGGCTTCCTAGAGCTAGAGCTCTTTCTCTGCCTCCCTTTTTTTGTGGTGTTTGGGTCTCTTTTTTTCTCTCTCTCTCTTTCTCTGTTTCCTTGATTGATGGCGGGGTCTGGATGTCCAGTCTGTTCAAAAACACTTTACTTTCACCTCTTGCAAACTTCCAGTCAACCTGCTCAAGCTGAAAACCTGCAAACACAAAGCCCAAGTGGTTCAGTTACAAGTGTTCAAGTTTAGTATCTCGGAGTTTTCCCATGTTGAGCAAGTTAACTAACTTAGCTAATGAACCTCAGAGTGTAGGTAGATGGAAGAGGCCCGTTGCTGTGATTTATGATTGGCCAGTGAGGGATCCAGTAGTGATCCATCATAGTTGGAGATGGGGATCATTGAGATGAATGGATCTGCTCCAGATTTACTCATTATCTCAGTGCCAGGATTTATGCCCAACCCTTCCTCTTCAATTACAGCAGCACTTCTACACTATCAGCATTTGCATGGGTTGTGATGAATAATCATCAGTGTAGGGATTTCTAATTGCTCTTCACAGACTTTATTAAAGATTGTTGATGAGAGGAAGTTTTCATGAGGGCATATTGACATCGAGTTGTTCTTTGGAGCTTATGTTTTTATTATTATTCTTTATGAATACGCACCAGTGGTTTTAGATTTATAGGCTATTGTCAAGCTTAAATTTGAGGATGCTTCCCAGCCATATTATTAACCAGACAGCGCCAGTCCTTAGTTCTAATTGTTGTAGTCAGAGCTGAAGTTGAAAAATACCCAAGCAATATATCAGTGATGGGATAACTGTTAAATACTTAATGGGAATAGCACTACCCATACTTCCATTTAAGATGCAAATGAAAATATTTCAACAGCACTTCCACCATCAAAACCAACTTTCAAATTAATGTTGAAAATCTGCTTAAGCCTCACTTGTCTGTTAGGAATAGATGGTGCTCTGCACAAATTCACCTCATTATTGCTGATTGTTGGTCATTTTTCAACATTGTGGGCTGTGTTGTGTTCAAGGCACAGATTATGGTTGATAGTTCCCTTTGGTGTTGGAGTCATTTTTAATTTCATAATTTCAATTTAATATTCCCCTGTCTGTAGTTTAAAGGTTGGTTTAAAGCACGGCAGCACATCAGGGTTGCAGCCCTGTGTTGCTTTAGGGAACCTGTGTGACCTCAAGCCAGGCTAGCTGCTACTTCAATGGTTATTATTTACTAAGAGATGTGCATCCCATTACTCAGTATACCCAGCTGATTGGGAGGAGGAGGAATAATCCTTTATTGGCTAAGTATGCTTTACACACAGACACAGGAATCTGACCTCTGCATTTAACCCAACCTGAAGCAGTGAATACACACACACACACACACACACACACACACACACACACACACCACACACAACACACACACACAAATTCAACATTTTAAATGAGATATTTAATCAATGGACAGTTGTCAGTTCATTGCTTTCTATCTTGCATTAAGACTGAACTTGTAAACCTTTACTGAGAGACAATCATTGTCTAGTTTTAAAATGATGTACGCCTATGAGGAGTGACATCATGCCCTTATATTGTCTGGATTAGTCCCCACAGAGGTTTCTGGAAAGCACTAGTTTAATTTTGTGCACATGCATAATAAGAATGCATGTTTACACACAATACAGTTATTTTTTCTGAGCTGCAGTTTATAACACTGTTGCCCATTGCATTTATTAGACATAATAAAGCTTGATTAGTGAGACAGATGGAGACAGGTGCACTACTGTTACTTGTGGCCAACAAATTTTTTGTTGTAAACATTGATGCAAGCTTTCACATGTGAGTACAAGGGGGAGACAGGGTTCTTAGTTTATTCTCCTCTTGTCCTCTGATGCCCCACCCCTTTTCAAATCATCATCAGGATATCTACATATATCACAGAAATGGATTCAAAATGTCAAACGGGGTCGCCCACTAATCGGAAGGTCAGAGGTTTGATCCCTGGCTTCTCCAGTCCATGCCGAAGTATCCTTCATTTCCTGTTTATGAGTACAAGTTTTTCCTGTATAACCATTTCCGTGTAATGCGATTTCACAGTTGAGGACATAAGTGATTGCAATTATTGCAATTACAACCTAACACTAGTTTGGAAAAATAATTTTGGCATACTTCAGTATTTTGCAACAGAAGTGCCACCTAATGGCCGATTGACAGGCCACACCCCAGTCTCTGTGCATTGGAGTGATTTGTTGCCAAAATATATAACACTTTCCGCTTGATGGGAGGTTGTTCCTTTGTAATAAATTATGTTGATAACTACGCCTAGAAGTAGTTTGGAAAAGTAGGTTTTGCATATTTTTGAAATTTTATAGGCAATGGCGTGGCTTATATCACAAGATTTTGTTCAATTCAGAGAATGCATGCAATGGCCAAAATACCCTTACCTTGATTATAGCACCACCTGCTGGTGGACATGTGTGCTTTTTGTTTCTGACATTCATTCATTTATTATCTATACTGCTAATCCATTAAGGGTTGTGGGGGACCTGGAGCCATAAAACACTAGATGTATCATATGTGGTCAGGCTGTTTTGTGTTTTAAATATATTCTCCAAATTCACTGTGTCCTCAGTTACATTCTTGACTTCACTATCAAATAGGAGACTTCTGCTGTGCAATGACTGAAGTTCAGTGAGTTCAGGGGCCCCATTTTACAAAAGCAGCTTCTGAGTGTTCATGCATGGATCAAAAGTATAGCGTTTGGTTGGATAAGTGAAATGTCAAAATAATTTCTCCTGCATGCTTCATGTTGTCCTCACTATCAACATTTTCTGATGCCATCAGAAAGATAAAGCCCACACTATCTAGTCACCCCCCCATCCCTAAAACGATCTGTGAATATCTGTGATCCCCTGACATTCAGTAAATGTTGCATTTCTGTTGCTGACATTGGAGATTAAAGAATCCTACTTTTATTAGTTATAAAGAAACTTATAGCGTAGACCTTGTCCTCATGTCTACCTTTTATAATACGATAGCCAATATTGTAGATCATGCACCTACACCAAAATGCATAGGATCCCTGGCTACCAAATTTGAGGCAGTGCTGCCGGAAGCTGAACCCGTACCTCTGTGGTGATGGGAAAGTGTTTTTATGTCAACATAACACACATGTCTGGCTGTATTCTTATTGATTTTTGCTGTTTTATCCAAGGACACAGCTTGTGTAAAGTACAAGACCTTGACAAGTCCTGGCTTGTTCTAGATTACATTTAATCCATTGGTGATTGCCTGCACTCTGTCTGTCTGTTTGTTTACCTGTGCGTGTGTGTGTGTATGTGTGTACAGGCCTTCAGTGTTTGCTTGTGCATGTCTGGTCAGTAATCTTTAAATACATTTTTATAGTTTATTAGTATATCTGTGTTTGTGTATGTGTTTTTCTCTCTCTCTCTCTCTCTCTCTCTCTCTCTCGTGTTTGTGTTCTTTTGCCACTGCTGTTACTTCTCTAATCCTCAAGACAGCAGACTAGCTGAGGAAAAAGAAAAAAGGGGGGGAAAGCACTGTGGAGTGAAAGGTGCTGTTAATCATATAGACTGTCAGAGAATGAGTGACTCAGTGATCACCACACACACACACACACACACACACACACACACAAGTAGCTCAAGTCTCTTGATGAATCCTGGCTTGCTCTGGATTGCATTGAATCTAGGGCAAACCAATTGTTTTGTCTTTGGTGACACCTAAGGACAAAACAGTTGATAACTTTTACACTTGTTTGAAACTGTGGGTCATTGTAACAATCCCACACAGGTTTTCACCACTTCTACCTCAGACCTTGCTGCTGCCCGCTCTCCTTCCAAGATCAACAGACCTTCACAGCCCCAACAGTGACTATGCTACACTGTTACAAGGACCAATACAAGAATGCTCTGAAAAATGAGGTGTGCAGTGGTTTTGGAGTTCATAACTAGAGAGACAAATCAATAGCCAGCCTTTGGGAAGAAGAGACAGGCAGGGCCATATTCTGAGCCACCATGTCTTTGGGGACCTTTCATATCCTCTCAAGGGTCTTCAGCTTTGATACTCAGGAGCCAAGAGCTGGCACAAGGGAAGAGAATAAGTCAGCAGGTATCAGGACAGTGCGGGCAGAGCAGCTGACAATACTC
>NW_026117845.1:0-23942 GCF_001640805.2 Lates calcarifer
TGACCCTAATGAAGGCCTCGAGCATTAAAGCTTTTCTTTATACAAGTGCAGTTGGAGTATTTACCTCTTGCTCACAGCGTAGACAACTTGTTAACCCCTGTCATGCTCTGAATCAGGCTGCTTTGGGGTTGCTTTGCTCTGTCTCTGTCAGAATTTCTTTTTTTTTTTCCTCCACCAGAACACTGGAAGCAAAGCTGCAAAGCTCAGATCTGAATCTTAGCAGGGGGTGTGCTCAATCTCCACAAGGGTAGAGAGCCAAGTCTCTGTAAGGGCTGTTCAGAGATCCTGGAGTAAAAGTTCTGTAACATTAAAAACATGACTACAAATATTTTAAGCATGAGGTAGTTAGCAAAGACATGCAGAGTTTTAACCTAATTTAAATTAGCAACATAAGTTTTCAACTCCTCTCTCACATCTTGAATGTCAAAACAGGAAAAGGGCATAAATATGTACAGTTGTTATTGTAGGTGAAGCCATTAATGTTACTGGCTCCACCTGTACTGCTCCAAAAGTCAAAATATCTATTATAAGGGTATTTTTCATAGAAATTTTGATTCATAGGCAGCTGCTCCCGGAGGTTGTGTGTTGAACCCTGGTTTGAACAGGGCTTTCCTGTGTGGAGTTCTCTCTGGGTTCTCCAATTTTCCACAGTCCGAATACATGCAAGTTTGGTTAATTAGTGACTCTAAATTACCCATAGGTGTGAGTAAGAGTGTGAATGGTTGTTTGTCTCTGTATGTCAGCCCTGTAATAGACTGGTGTCCAGGGTGTTCCCTGCATCTTGCCCAGTGTGAGCTGGGATAGACTCCTGAGTGGTATAGCTAATGGATGAAATACTTTTTGCAGCTTTGTTAATGGACTGTCCTCCCAAGATGAATGACAGCAGCAGTCATTTCAGCAAGTGTCCCAAAACAACATCTCGCTTTGAAAGAAAGCCCACTGGTGGCCATCATAATTATGACCGAAGAAGTCGGGTACAGCACAATAAAGAACTATCAGTCACAGATTTATCTATCTGCAACGACTGTCTGGCTCGATGGATGGATGGATGGATGGATAGATAGAAACCATGATCTCTCCCTACCTTAATATAGGTTAAGTCAGTTTTGTGCATAAATGTAACCAAACCTTGACCACAATGTTGTCACACCATATAAAACTGACTTATTTCCAACAGTCATCTTTCCACAGTGAACAGTTGGAAGACATAAATGATGTTTTCCTGCTGATAAGGTCATCAGATCCAAAAATGAGTCACTTTAGGGGCAAACAAAAAATGTACTCATTTCATTAGGGGGACCTGTTAGTTAATAAATGCATACATACCAGAAATCATTGCATTACAGACACAGGTAATGTCTACATATAGAGTGCTACGTGTTTTGTACCAAATGGAATTGGTATAGAGGTGGACAGGGTGGATGGAGCCTGTTCTTGTTCAGTTGTGTTCAGCTAAATCCTTATAATAAATGCTCCAAACAATAACTGTATCTGATCACTCTTCACAGGTCATGACATAAAGGACAATATAAAACAAAATGCATTTCATAACTGGCAAAGCCTATAAGGTCTGGTTCCCTAACCCTGTCTCCTAGAAACTATGTTTGTATACATCTGATTTCAAATACATTTTATAGAAAATATAATTGTGTGCAAATTGCATTTTCTTAAGTGAAGTGGTCTGTTCCTTCTGTGCAGATTACATTCAGCATAATTTTCAGTACTAAACTTAGTTTCAAGCAGAGGATTCTTTGCTGGCAGAGATTAATGACATGTGACTTGCTGTTACATACAACAAACAGGATGTGCTGAAAATAATGAAAAATAGAATTGACAAAGCCCCCATACATTTCATTAAACAAAGCTTTCTTCTTGTATCCTTGTCCCAGAGGAGCAGTGAGTGACGTAAGAGACGTGCAAAGTTCATCTGGTGAGCAAGAGCAGCTTCATTTCTCCCTTCAGGTTTCAGCTGAGGGGGCTTTCAACAGACTGCTGGGATTACACAGTGACAGTAGAAGAAGACAGCAGTACTTCAAGTGGAATCAGGGGTATCCTGAAGATGTGTGTATTCTCACTGCCAACAATCATTCTGCCAACATGGAATCCACTGAGTGTGGAATTAAGACTTCACTTTAAATGGAGAAAAGAAGCACTGAATTGTGAGTTTCCATACAGTATATCCTGTCTTGTCCAGCTTTTTTTTTCCGCACCCCCCCCTCTCCCCACACACACACACACACACACACTTTTGTCTCCTCTGATTTGTAGGGAATCTAAGCAGCATACAAAATATATCTCCTGACAAAGCATCTTGTTTTCTTTTTCCTCCTCTTTTGCACTGTCAGTTTCTCCCTGTGTTGTTTCCTCTTTTCGTTCCGCTGCTTTAATCTGCATTGTTGCTGTGATAGCTTGTGCTGTGTTGCATCAACTTCTGCTGCTCTCATTCTCCCTCGCTCCTCTTACTCTGTCTTAAACTCATAGTGCCACCTACTGGTGAGGAAGAAAAGGCAAGGCACCAAAAGAATCAGCAGAATGATTTTTTCAAACCAAAGGATAGATAGAATTTTTTTTTTTTTTCTTCTGCTGCTTAAGAGCTAAAGGCAATTTCTACATTAAAGTTTGCATTTTTCAGATTTGGCCTGCAATATTCAGATCAGGTGTACACAGTGTCTGTAACTTTGTAGCAGTAAAATGACAGTAAACTTACATTGATTCACTGTATCTTTTACACTTACACTACCATTAATCCTATAATATTCCTATTGGATAGTATTTCAGTGTAATGGATGTGACATTTATATGAGAGCTGTTGTTTTAAGTGTAATTAACGCAGCACTGCTTCATAGAGTACAGTCCTTTCTTCATCCCGTGAGGCAGCTTAAGTTGATTAAATATAAGTGAAGGTATAGGAAATAACAGTCAGGTCTGCCTTGATTAAATAACTTTACTTTTATAGCTTTTATATTTGCAAAGTGTCAGCTTCTTTGACATCAGTACAGTAAGATAAGCAAAGCTGAGGGAAAGGTTTAGTGTAAGTAAGAAAGCATAAATCAAGCCTCTAGGTCTCCAGGCAAACAAACCTTCACCTACACCAACCTCTGCCTCCCCTTAAAACTCCCAGGTTAAATAAAGTTATAAAACAAATTTGTCAAAGATCGAGGGAGAGGATTAACCTGCTAGGCTGCCCAAGGGCAAAAATGAGCTGTGTATTTGCGGCTGGCACGCAGACCCAGCAGGTGCCAATTTTGAATCATTGCAGTCTGCAGTCATGCTGACTGCACATGCTCCTTATTGATGACTGGCTCCTTGGTCTGCGGGACCACTGATTCCAATCACTTTCTCAACCATCCTTGCTTTGCTTTCTAGACTGTGGTCGGGAAGCACAGGGGAGACTTCGCTTCACCCAGCAGTTGACAAGCAAGATGCATTTGTTTACTGACAAACTCAGCTTCCTTTCAAAGCACAGGTATTCAATATATAATATATTCATAAAGACAAAAAGAACAAAAAGGTAGCGAACAAAACAGCAGTGTTCCTGTGTGTTTACTGTAGGTGAGTCCACAGCACCCACTACAGTGTCAGAGAGCAATAACAACTCCTGCATAGCTGTATATACACATTAATTATTGTGGACAATACACATACACTGACAAAAGAGACTGCATGTGGGTCACTGAGGCAACGGTGCCCCCAGGTTTGCTGTTTGCTGTTTGCTGTTGAGCTAGTAGGTGTGAGACTCTCTCTTATTGTTGTTTTGATACTCAGGTCCTTCCAACCTGTGTGGTGTTTCACCAGTGACTTGGAGTTAAATGTTTAAAAAAAAACTAAAAACCAGTGTTTGCCTTCCACAAGAGTAACGCTAGCCATTTATCTCTGGTCATAAATGGTCAGGAAATTCAGATGGAGTATGAAGTGTGAAGTAACAACAACAACAGTACTGAAGAAATTTCAGCACACTCTTTTTTAAGCTTAAGAGGTTTTACACATCAAAGGAAGTAATGGTGCAATTTCATCACGCTGGTATACCTCCACAATAACTGTCAGGTATGGCAACACCTCAGGTCAAGACGAGAACCATAAGGACAAAGTGGTGCAAATTGCATCAACAATCACAGACCATAACCTGCTCTCTACTGCTGACAACTAGACAACAATCATTTTATGCCTTTAGTGTGGTCATGTATTACCCTGACAGGTCTTTTTGTGTTTTTTGTGAGCCCACCACAGCAAAATTGTAATTATGTTCAAATGGCAACAAAATATTTAATTTTTAATCTTGAACTCATCACTTAAAGCTTGACAACACAATAATACACTGAGCCTCTGATGGCAAACTAAGTCTCTATAGCAAAAAGCTAAAAAAAAAAAAAAAGATGTTTGCTAATGAACAATAGCTAATGTCAACTCTCTAACAATGGACTCTTTTGTTTTTGGCACACAACACCTGTTTTTGGACAGTTCTTTAATCCAACAACTGTAGCTGTTTGGCAGCAGGGATCCACTCAGTCCTATCCAGCCTAAACAACACACGGTCTGGGAGTTACAGAGCAAACTAGATGATGTCAGACTGTCTTTAATCCATCACTTTGATATTTCTGCCTGCTGTTGTCATTTGATTATGAGTCATAAGGCTTCACTTGGAATACAGATTGTAAAGGGAAAATATGGCTTATAACATTGTACACTGGAAAATAATCCATTGGTGAATGTAGTCTCCTGTCAATGGATATAATATAAATGAGAAGAAGAAGAAGAAGAAGAAGAATGGATCATTCAGTATATTTTACCACCTGTTTGATTGCCGATTGTTGCCCCTGTGGATCTTTTAGCTATGAAGCCACATTCAGAGATCATCAACAGTTTGATATGTTAGAGTGTTATTATAATGGATAGAACTAATGACCGGAGCAACAAAAATAAAGTTCAGTTTGTAATAAAGTGTTCATTTTACTCAGGGTGCAAAACTTAATTCATCTCTTTTAAACACCTTCGCAGAATTCAGTTATCACGAAACAATAAAGTCTCAAAGAGTGAATATGACAGTACAGCGTATTTAACAGCTTATCTTGGTAAAACATGAGCTTGTTAACTCCAAATTCCCATAATCTATCTATCTCTCTATATATATTTCTAGATAGATAGATAGAGAGAGAGAGATAGATAGATGTAGTTTGTTGTAATATGTCTGTATTCATCTTTCACTGTCCTTATGTTTTTTTCATTTTCATTCAGTCAGTTTTTATGGTCAAGAAACCCCCTGCTGGGATTTTAAGTGGGAGCAAGAAGTTAATGGCGAGAGGTGTTTGGTGTCAGTCTACTATTTAAGAAAGGCAGGAAATGTAATATAATCATTAGCATTTACATTTACATTTAGAGTGGAAACAAAGCAGACCACAGTCACTTCTGGTGACATTCTCAAACTTTTTAATAGCTCCACCACTTTGTAACAATCAGCACTAATCAGCACCAACAATCACTGAATATTGTTTACTTGCTTCCTGTGTCTGCCACATAGAAATATTTAAAACATGACTGATCATTTTAGACATTAAGCTCAAAACAAAACTAAACATGTCCACAGCCTTCACAGTCCATTGACAGACATGCAGGTGTCTTGCAGCGGACTTAAACAGCACATTGATTTAGCTTGTCTTTTTCAATCAGAGTAATCTAAACTTTCTTTGCAAAGAAAGCGATTAAGACAAATGAGATCGCAATTAAGACAATTACAACTAACGATTAACACTAATGATTGTGAACAGAGGGCTTCAGTACAGCAGCAGCTGCAGAGGAGGAGAGTGCAGAGGATAAAATACAACAGGAAGACAGGAAGCTTTTATGTGCAAAGTACAATAATTACTCTGGAGTTGACGCAGGGTGACATAAAAACATACTGTACTGACTAACTCTGTGGCTGCAGGTGTAAATTTAGAACATGGTACTACATTTATTGGCATTTGGCATTTGTTTGGTTAATTGTGTAATGAATTTTTGCACAGAAGAAAGAAAGAACCTTTAACCGTATAGTTATTAACTTCCTAACCTCCTCCTAAACATTTCCTGAGCTGAAGCCAAGAATGCTTGTGAGTGGGGAAAGCTGTCCCAGAACAGGTTTCATTTTTCTTTTTCTTTTTCTTTTTTTTTTCCCAATTTTGAACCAAAGGTTGTTCTTTTTCTCTTAACCCACTCACTTTTTTTCTTTGGGACATTTTTAGGCGTAAGCTTGGGGAGCTACTAGCAGTAGGGGTGTCAAAAAATTGTAGCTTACCACCAGGCTGACAACTTCACTTATGCATTAACCCTTGTATGGTATTCAAAAAAAATGGTACAAGTATTTGTTTTCTACCTGAAACTCAATGGCCTTAGCTTATTTTCTGTGACAAACATGTACAAACAAACAAAAATAGCTGAGCACACATGCTACTGTACCACCTTTCAGGTCTTTGGGTCAAGTTGACCCGCATACGCAGAGACACACAAGAAACATGCCCACACACACAGACACATGCACAGATAATGTTATATTATTATAATCTAAGCACAGAGAGGCTGTTTGCTGTCGCTTTCCTGCACTCTTTACCCTCTGTCATGTGTCCACCTGCAAACCACCTGTTTAGAAAGTTATTCCATAACATGCAAAAAACGAATCATACTTCCACTGTTAATTGTGTTCTAGTAGAGATTGATCATTAAACATATATGTTATCTCTATTGTTTGAAATTGAAATAAAGACAATATGTGTTGATGGTTTATGAAGTAGAATTTTATATCAGAATTGTTTTTAAAACCCCAAATATGTCCCGGGTCAGTTTGACCTGCGCAATACCACAGGGTCCTAAAAGTGAAGACAATACAAGGGTTAACCCACCTCTTGCACCATGCTGCTCTTTTTTAGCAGCTCCATGCTGCTTACTTATGTTTTATGCAAACTTTACATCCCAAATACGATCAAAATCCAAGTAAATCTCATAGCCAGATAACTTGTATATGTGTGCAGAAAAGTCATGACGTCGTCATGTGTGCAGGCAAGTCCTTACCTCCAGTCAGCAGTAATCACAATCAAATGATATAGTTGACCTGAGCTGGGCTGGATGGAAACTATATTCATTTTCACAGGGGCAGTAGGGTCCTGTTTGATTTTTGTGGGTTTCAGTGACTGTGTTTTAATATATTTATCATCCAAATGGGTCTGAGATGACTCACATTCAGCTTTGGTCATGTGTCATCATCATCACAGGAGGGGTTTTTTTTTTTTTTTTAATATTGTGAACTATGACTTGCAGAAAAAAAAGAGAGTCAATTTCTATTCTTTTAGCCTGTGGCTGCTAGTTAATTGCTAATGACCACATCTTGGATGGGGTTCAGTTATCTTTTGTTCTGCTGGAATCAGGTCTGCCTGTCCTGGATTGAGTTTCTTTTATGTATTTCATTTATTTTATGCATGGTTAGTTCAGGTAGATTTTCCATTGGTCATTTGGAGACATGGACCAAAAACTTTCACCCCTGTTTAATGTCAGTAACAGTCTTTAAGCAGAAATGTATTTAAAAGCACTTAGTGAAAACAGGTTGTTCCAAAAGTACCACACAGAAGAGCCTGTGTTTTATGTATGTGTGTGGGTGGGTGCTAAAGAATACCTACTTTAACACTGCAACAGCTGATGGGGAGGAGATGAAAAGACACGCACACCACCGGCTTGGCAGTTGAAATTATTGTTCTGCAGTTAAAGGTGACACAGTGAACAATAATTCACGCACTGAGATGGAGTCAGTGTTAGAGAACAGTCACATCACAGTAACTGATGGTTTGGTAACTTCCCATTCAAGATGTTCTCAAGGTTTGAAGGAGTGGGCTTGTGAACGTAACTTATTTTAGTCCCCGCAGTGCCCAGAAAATGCTGTCATGATGCCCCTGCGTGAGACACTTAATCTCCAACTTCTCCACTGAAGAACTTTAGTGGGTGACTCAAGATTGAGGTTGTATCTGTTGATTAAGTGAATGTACCTTCTTTCAAAAGTGATAAAATGGGGAAAAATACAGATTTCTTTCTGTCACAAACGGCTATGTATAGCTACCTAACTTCAAAAAGCACTGTGTTGAGATAAAAGTTTCATTTCTGTGTCTTTGAAGACACTTTTGATACTCCTGAACAGTACTTTTTTTCACGAGAACAGCAGAGAAGTAGGCACACCAATCCATTTGGACCCCACAAAGCTGTAAACACACACATACATTTGCTTCTGTCAAACACACATTCACAGACAATGAGGCGCTTTTTTTTCCCTCACTTTGTTTTTTGTGAGGTCTGGTAAATCTTTCCAAGTCATCATTCTTTCTTTGAAACTACTTCAAGGCTTTCAACATAATCAGCGACTTGTTTTCTCCTCAGCCCATACATACTCTCGCAAAAGTCCTGACAAGTGCTTTCCATGTCGGGCACTTTATCAGGTACACCGGGTGGGGTTAATGTAGAGCATTGCTGTCATACAGCAGTGATGGGTTTTAAAGAAGAGGTGCAGATTTGTAAAATGGACAGGAATATGTTACAATTCCGCCTTCTTGGTTCTTTAGCTGCTATCTGTAGCTCAGCTGGCCTACAGCTATGGACAGGTTATGAGACAATGGGGCCCTGGACACACACATGTAAAAGGCCCCTCGCCTTTCCTATATAGGAACAAGACACCCAGGATAAAAACAAGAGAACAATAAAAAAAAACAAAAAACAGAACAATTCTTTTCTTTCTCTTTTAAGTTGTTTTATGGTAGTTTTGCATCTCTTTTGTCATCATTTTATGGTCTTTATGGCTGGTCACCCACTTTAGTCTACACTGAAATATTTCAACAACTATTGAGTGGACTACCATTAAATTCTCCCCAGAGGATGAATACAAATGACCATAGCAGTCTCTTGACTTTTCCTCTGGCACCTCCAGCTGTTCAGAATTTACATTCATTCAGTGAAGTAGCTCACCATATATTAAATCGATTTGCATGGACTTTGGTACAAACATTTCAATCTCCTGCTTTTCTTCAAGAGGCTCCAGCAGTTTGACATTTTTTGCATAAAAGTGAACTGTCTCTACAGGTTATCAGAAAAATATGTATTGCACCTGGAACACTAATGATATTTCCATCAGCCTCAGCTGTACTATGTACTGCACAGCTGTGTTTATTGTTACTCTTCTACTCTGTGTGGTATGATTGGCTTTGTCTTTCTCTCTCTGTCTCTCTTTCTCTTTCTCTTCCTCACCTGGGCTGCGAGGCTGGGAAGTGTTTTAAAGCTGGCCCGCTCAGTCCCTCTATGTCGTTATGCTCCATGCTCCTTTCTTTATTCGGCTTGCTTTGTCGGTTTTCAGCCGCGCACTCATTCACTCGTCCACTTACATTACTGATTTCACTTTTTTTTTCATTTTCACATAACACTGCCCTTTATTCATTACTTTATTTCAAACTCCATATTTTCCTTCTTGAATCTTGAGCCAGTGTGTAACAGTGCTAATTAGCAAATATTCAACAGTCTAGCATATTCATATTCACCTTCTTAGTTTAACGTGTTAGTATGTATGTCTTTGTGGTTTATTTAGGAGTAATAGTGCATGAATGTCACACCATGACCACATAGACTTGATCTTCATTGTCCACATATAAATTAACTACATAGAACAATTGTGAACCTTGGTTGGATGTGAGCTGTATTAGGTGGATGAATGCAGCTGTTTCTGCTCATAAGTTGTGGCTCAAGACGTTGTCCACCAACTGGGAGGTCAGTGGTTCGATCCCCGGCACCTCCAGTCCGCATGCTGAAGTATCCTTGGGCAAGATACTGAACCCCAGATTGCCCCTGATGTAGCACTGGAGTATGAATGTGTGTGCATGTGTTAGAGGGCACTTTATGTATATATAGGTATATAGAACAAGTGCTGTATGAATGTGTGTGTGAATGGGTGAATGTGATCTGTAGTGTGAAGCGCTTTGAGTGGTTGATATGACTAGAAAAGCGCTATGTAAGTAGTCAATTTACCATTTACCATAAGTAAACTAACATCAAGGGCACACATAGGTCAGTATTAGAACCTGGCAAATGAGTAGACTGTGTAGACTGTTCTACTGAAGTACAAATAAGTCATTTGACTATGAGCTGAGTTTGGATATGTGTGTATGAGTGGGTGCGTATCGTTTTCTCTGCATGTGTAATAGCCTGTGTAATGAGTCCCATCATTTCCTCTAAGTAGTATGTGTTTAGGCAGCAAATGACCATTGATAATGGAAAGAAAATAAGAATGATGCTCTGTAAAGATTGGGCAAAATAAAGTTTAATATACATACACTTTTTTTTAAAACCAATATAACAGGAGGTATCGCACATTACTGCTTCCTCCACTGATGATTATCTTTGTGTGTGTGCGTGTGTGTTTGTGTGTCAGGGTGTCAATGGTAACGCATCAATCTCAGAGACATGCAGTAAAAAAAAAAAAGTCAATTTTACGATGGTTATTTCTGAGATGTCATTGTTTCAAATTACCATCACCTCACTGTTTGCATTTTTTGCTAATACATAATGGATGTTGTTATCCAGCCACTTTTTCCCTCAGCCATTATCCCAATTACCACTGCACTTTATGCCACCATTGCAGTCATTATAATTAATACATAGTGGGCTAGGATGAGAATTTTATAGTTCCCTTTCTGTCCCATCACCATTAGAATGTCAAGGCTAATTTCTGAAGGCTCATCCCATCATGAATGTATCCTGCATCTGTCAGCTTCTAGGACTGAAGTCTTAAACTGATAGCTACAAAGAAAATAAAAGTTTGAATTCCCTTCATTGTTGACAGAGTGACAGAGAGTTGAGAAGCACATGGTGGGTTAAGGCTGTCTATTGCATCTCAGACACCACTGGTTGAACTTAAAATGACTCAGAGCTATGTGTTCTGATTGGGCCAAAAGACAATTGGATCACTGGTGGGGAAATCATATTTAAATGGCAATGGGGCAACACTGCAGAAATAAGAAATGCTATCTGTGTTCCCAATTATAGTATTGCTTGAACAGTGTAGCATCACAATTGTATAAAAAGAGCTGGGATTTGAGAGGACAAGGACAAATATACAGAATGTGATACCATAATATTAATACCAAGGAATGCATTTGGTATAGGCACCTCAACATCAAAACCAACATTTGTGAGAACACCTCAATAAATGACTAACTTAAGTAGAACAGACGTAGGTCCTACCTATCAGTTCCTTAAGCCTGAACTGTAAACAGAAGGATATAATCATCATCAGTGAGTTTTATTTGCTGTCAAATTTGTATTTTTTGTTTGATATGTAAGAAGTTTTGTTCGATTATATTGACACAAATCTGATTCAATATCATCGGATTAGCAGTGGAAATGGAGACCATTAATACTACTAAGAAGTTAATGCATTACTTAAGGTATGACTATGCATATTCAGAGGCTGTTGGATGGTTGAAAAGCTTTGGAATTAATTTTTGTGTTTACCATATGTCAACAGACATTTTTTGTATGCATGACAAACATTTTGCTTCTCATCTCCTGAATATCACGTGAATAACAAATTACAGATGGTTCAAATATTATAAGGATTACAGCTCAGTTGTGTCCCAGTTAAATATATTTTTAGTGAGTCAAACATCAACACAAGTCAATTCCAAATCTGAAGCATCTGACATTCATGTCTGATGTTTGTTCTTATCCCATTTCTGCACTTATGGTGAGAATTAAAGAGAATTTTTGGACTCATTGAATAGCTCTGTGATGTACAGTGTTACAACTTGTGTGTTCATGGAAACCCCAAACATTAGAAGCATAAGAAGACACAGGATACACACATGAATAATAATAAGAGTTGTGTATAAGCATGGAATCCTTTGTTCAGTATAGATCCCAGAGCTCTGAGTGCTGACTGAGCTAGAATACTAAAAGCCTCTTTAAATGTTATGTGCTGATCCAGGCCAAGATATTTGTATTGAGTATGTACACTCATCAGCCACAACAATAAAACCATTGACAGGTGAAGTGAATAACATTAATCATCTCTTTACAATACAAAGTTCTGCTGGGAAAACTTGGGGCATTCATCTGGATGTTACTTTGATACATGCCACCCAATTTAACATTGTTATAGACCAAGCACACCTCCCCTTGGCAAATGCACTCCCCAACAGCAGGGGCCTCCCCCAGCATGATGGTGCTCCCACCACACCACAAAAACTGCTCAGGAATGGCTCAAGGACAAAGAGCCCAAGGTGTTGACCTGACCCAGTCCAAATTTGATTGAACATCTGTGGGATGCACCAGAACAAGCTAGATGTTGGAGGCCCCACCCTGCAACCCACAGCACCAACAGGATCTGCTGCCAATGTCCCAGTGCCAGACACTACAGGACACCCTAAGAGGTCCTGTTTCCATACCCTTACAGGTCAGAGGTGTTTTAGCTGCTCTAGGAGGATCTACGCAATATGTGCACAATATGCATAATATGCATAATAATACTGAACCTGAACTTCTCCCCAGTGAATTTTGTCTGAAGTGTACTATTTGTGTTTTGTTTTGATGTGCCACTAGTCTCCATTTCCAGCACTATTTGGTAAGAGTGTTCAGCATAATCTGCAGATCTTTGTCACGTTCAGCAAGTAAAACTATGTCATCCGTATTCAATAATATGCCCACAATCTGATCATCAACATTAACTCCCAGGCTAGAAGCTTTAATTTGAAAAGCTAACTTATTAATATAAAAGGAAAACTATGTTTTGTGTGTGTGTCTTTGCCCATGAACTTTATTCTAGTTTCATTTCTGATTAATACAGTTCTTTGAGACTTCATATTCTCTAGATAAATATCCTTATCACATCAACCAGGTAAACATTTCCCCCAAAGTACCTCAGCACTCTTTTTAAGTTTGGTAAGACAACTGTCCTGTCCAACCACAATCATTAACTTCTCTCTGCTGCACAAAAATGTCCTTGAGCAAAAAGCTGCTGTAATCCTCAGGCATTAGCACACTTTTCATTCAAAGTGAGTACAACTAATTCCCCATGTAAAGGACTCAAGATAACGCATGTGCCTGTAATTTGTATTCTGGGTGTGTACAAGGATTATGAGTCACGCTATCATTTAAAATAGCTGAGGGGGCATAGAGATCTGCACATCACTTGTCAGCCTCCGCACACACACGCGCGTGTACTCACAGAGGAGAGATAACATGGTGTATAACAAGTGTAGTAGTGGGGAGCGAGGCGTGCTTTAGCTTTCATTATTCTAGGAAAAGGCTTGTCACATTAAATGGCAACATAATGAGGAGGGATGGAAAGAAGGGAGTGGCAGGGAAACAAGAGCGGTGTCTAAATTACACTGTAACTGAAGAGACAAGAAGTTGGGTTAAGGTGTGTGTGTGTGTGGGGGGTGTAGTAGGGAGGGAAATGAAGAAATGAATGAATCTGTTTCGCTTTGTAAACACTGACATGTTTGTGAAACATTCTGATCACAAAACATAATTAACATGAGGTTTATTTGAAATCAGTACTGTGGTTTATTGCTATAAACACTCTGTACTTTTGTCTCTTTGATTATTCACCATCTAAAAGCTGAGGTAAACACAATTTTCTCGTCTTTCTTCAGCAGCTTTCAAACAGCGATCCATCACCCAGCCTGAGTGCGAGGAGCTGTCCCTGGTTCTGAAATATTGCTTAGCTCTGGTTTTGTCAGGTTTGTTACAGGACTCACTTTTGTTATTTTAGGATGACAACATTTGGGCTTATCTTAACGTGGCACAGACACTGTGGGGAAGCACTGTTTTTTGATGCAGATTTCAATTTATTTTTCATAGCTGCAATGGTCTAAATAACAGTATATTTTAAAATTAAATTCATATTGAGAGAGGAGGTCGCTACATTTTCTCCTGGTTTCTCCTCATCTGGTTGCCTGAGTCTTCCCCAGTAAAACAACTGAATTTGCTGTTTAGATGGCTTCAGTGACCTTTGTTTACATTTATCTTATAGGACCTCTTGGGGCCACACAAATTGAATGTTGTCTCTCAGAGGCCAGGCAGAAGTAGGGTCATGTTTTTATACAACGTTACACCTCTTAGGGAGGAGACATTGTTGCTGATCTTAATATAACCTTAAAGTTGCATTAATCAATGTAATTATTTGCTAACAATGCATCAAATGATTGGATGTACTGTGAAAAGATCCCTGGTTGTCATGGCAAACCCACAGATAATCATCAGTTCCTCTCAGCTCGAGCATTGAGGCATCTTTCAGCTCAGTGTTTTGATTTGATGACTCACAACTTTACTTTTTTCCCTCTCTCATCGCTCCCATCAACCTTGTTTTCAGGGACAGCTGTTTTCAGTTGCCGCTTTCCCATACAAATTTTTAAAAGTGATAATACTGTATGCCAATGTTGTGTTTACAACTTGTCCTGCTTACCCCCAAGTGGCCAAAAAAAATATTAGTTGAGCTGCAACCAGTTAGGGGTTGTGCCTAAACCTAGCCTAACCTTAGTCAGAGCAGTGAAAGATCGAAAATGAAACAAATAGTGTTCTCCTGCTGATATGGGTTGATATTTAACTAAAGGGGAAAAAAAAAAGCTCATATACGAGTAAGTCATTTTGAAATATAGTGGCCAACATATGTTAATTAATTTAAAGTACTTGTTGAATGGGAATGTCCCGAGCTATTTTTTTCATATTTTTGGGGTGCATATCAGGAGTAAGGTATTTTTATATTATTATTTTTAATAGTTAATGGTCAAAGACTGAATTTGTTAAAAAAAAAAAAAAAAGTATAAATGCTGGGTGCTGTGTTGTCAGAAATTCATACACAAATGTTAATGACGTCCTTTCGAAAAGGTTCCTGTGCAGCCTTCGATGTCAGAGATTCTGACCAGTGTATAAATGCAGTACCAAAACAGCTTTCTTCTTCTTTGTTGGTGTGGTAAATTGAATTCAATAAACTGTTTAAGACGTATAAGTGTGATCCTGATCAGACTGATAATATGATATAAGAAACAATGAAAATACCACACAATGCTGAGATCCAGTTTTAATCAGAAATAAATTTCTCTCTACCTTTGTTTATTATTTTTGGTGTGAATGAGGGTGAGAAACATGCATCAATAGCTGCATGCCTTGAGAAATGAGTGGTATTTTTAGTACATTTTTTTAGAGGAGGTTAATCAGTGCAGTTGAAGCTCTGATTTACAATGCCTCTACATAAAATGCGACCCTGCTGTTGATGAGTAACGCTGACTTATGATTAAATCTCATCTAATCTAATTATTCCCTTTCTAAGACAGAGCAGCTTCCTGTTTATTTCCTGCCTGTTCTTTCTTTTCTGCCATTAATTTGTCATCCTTTTTGTTTTTACTTGTCTTTCTCTCTCACACCCCCCCCGCCCCCCCCCTCTTTTCTCTCTTTCTCTTTTCATCCCTGTCTCTACAGTTCCTGCCCATGTGCCTGTCTCTCTGTGTGAATGGGAGATCCCATTAGGTGAGAACAATTTTGCAATCAGGGCAGCGGTTTGATTAATTAGCCAACAGTCTGGGTGAAGAGAGCAGAAAAGAGCAGTTCACACAGAGAAGTCATCATTTCCTCATTAGTTCTGAGAAGGGGGAGATGTAGATGATACTTTAAAGAAAAGTTTAAAGGTTACACAATTAAAATGATGACAGGCTTTCAAATGTTGGCAGCAGATCTTTTGCTGCTTATACCTACAGTGTCCAGTGTACCTACTTGTGAATGTTTAGAGGGTTTGTCTTTGAGCGGACACTCATATGAAATGATAGTGTTTTGAGCTGATGTCATTGAGTGCAGCTACGCTCTCCCCACTCCTCAGGAGCTAGTTGTGACTTTACATCAACCCCTGACAACTTAAGTTCCACCCTTTGCCTTGCCAGAAATTTAAATCGACTTAACTCGATGCCTCCAAAGTACACTGAGAGCCCTCCAGAGATTTGTTTATTTCTGCTGTCCAAGTTATTTATTGTGACAGAGACGTCGCTGCCTGTCTGCCTTTTGAGAGGACATTGTAAATTAATGACTGGTGTCGTAAAAGTGCCAGAGAAAGTCACACACAGTAATTTTTTTGTTGCGCTTCAGGTTAAAAATCACTAAACATTAAAAAGTGATGCTAAAATGTAAACTTAAGTGTGATAATAGGGGCAAGTGCAGTAAACAGCACATTTTCAGATATTTCTCTCACAACAGAAGGGATTTGTGTTCTTACACAGCCTCTGATTTTGACTGATTGATTGAGTGATTAGATTTCCTGCTTCATGAACTATATATTTAGTCATGAAGAAGTTACATCCATCAGCTGCGCACTTGTTGGGGATTTTAATTTACCAGGCCACTCGAGGCTTTAAATATTTATAAATCTAAATTATTCAGAAGCCCTTAAAGTGACACTTTAAAAAATGGAAAACGGTTTACTGTGTGTCTACTCAACTATTACTGAAACTGAGGATTGGGATCTCAATGTGAAGCAATGATATCAAAAGAATACACTGTGAATGCACAGTGATACATATAATAATAACTAAAGCAAAGAGCTGTACACCTGTTTATGGTCTTTCAGCAGTCTGTAAATAATAAATACACATTTACAGGGCAAGGTTTAATGTACTATAATGTAAAATACATTCATAAATTGAGTATATCCTCTATAAATAGAGACAGAAGGATTTTTTGTTCATTTAAGCAACCAAACAGACAAAAAAAGTTAGTCAAATACACGTAGAGAAGTCTTTTTCTTTCCTTCTTTCCTTCTTTTTTAAATATATATTTCTGAACCTTGCTGTTGAGTGACAGCTGCAGCCCAAGTACCCTTATGGATAAAGGATGGACTTCTTAAAGCCAGAGATTGTGTGTGAGTGATTGACAGCTGAGTGGTGCAGTGGAAGGTGGATAGATGAAAAACTGTGGAAGGTGGATAGATGAAAAATACTCTCTGTTGGGTCTAAGCCGTTTTGCAGCATCATGGTGTCTTGCAAGTTTTGAAAACTCATTCCAGTTTTCTCATGGACTCTGGTCTCTCTCCTCTGACTCAGTGCAAACAGAGTTTCAACCTGTGTATCAACAGCATTAGTGAGGGGGTATGGTTATGCTGGAGATCCAAGATTGCTGTGGTAAATCTCATGCTCACTTTGCTCATGGACAGTGTTGCATGGTTAACCCATTTAATCCCACCGGTCCCACATTATATCTAAACAATCATTGAATGTTAAATAATGACAATGATGCTTTGAGCTAAATGCTAACATATGCATGATAACATGCTGACATTTAGAAAATCTAATCATTTACATCACTACTTTAGCGAGCATTAGCTAATTAGTATCTAATACAAAGTACAGCTGTGGCTAATGGGAGTGCCATTAGTTTGGTAAATATTAAAATCAATTGTTTAAACAATCCTTTAATTGGTTGTAAACAACAATATTGGACAAAGTGAAATATAAATTAAGTTCCGGTCTGACTCTTTTTTTTATTTCAGTCATTATCTCTAATTTAAATGTCAGTACATGTAATTAATGATGGCCAAATGAAGCTTCCTGAAGCTGTGAGATTTTCTGTCCCATTGGTTCACCACAAGGTTCATTACTCTGTACTTCATTCAGCAACACTCACTTGTGACATCTGTTGGTCAAGTTAATGTGTAGCAGCCAAATTATTCATGAACTTTTTCATATCAAGAACAATACAGCCCAGCTATCTCTTCTATTACCTATTACCTATTACCTCTCTCTCTCCATTATATATATATATATATATATATATATATATATATATATATATATATGTATATATATATATATATATAGAGAACCGATGACGTATACCACGCAAACTGAGGCCTTGTTTGTCATGGCTCACAGTTTTCTGCAAAACAATACAAGCCTAGAAGCGGGGCTTCATCTGACACGCCCCTTTATACTCAATACACACCTCGAAGCCTGGGCTTCAAACAGCCCATCATTACCTGTAATCGGCTGGCCAATTAAAAAATGGTTCCTCCTATGAATCAGCAATGTCCATCATTATGTCAACGTAGCTGAGATGTAGCTTTCACGTTTGAAGAAACTACCTAATAGAGTAATTTAGGGAAAAAAAAAAGTCCTTCAGATGTTTTCCCTGCATCCACGTACATGAATGTCTCTCATTTAGATCAAAGTGAGGAGGCTGATTTGCTGTTTGTTTGTTTGTAACTCTGAAGTTTTAGGCAAAGTGATTTCAGTTAGAGTGTGTGTGTGTGTGTGTGTGTGTGTGTTATTGGGTCTCTAGTCACTCCACACAATGTGCGTGTGTGCCCTTGTGTGTGTGCAGTGCAACAGATTTGCTTAAGCTGTGTGTGTGTGTGTGTGTGTGTGTGTGTGTGTGTGTGTTTGTGTGTTTGTGTGTGTGTGTGCGTGCATGTGCGGTGTGGTGTTCTGATGATTAGAGACAAAATGTGCTGTTTGTAGCACTTGGGTAGCTATCCTGCTAGCTGCTAGCACTAATGTTCCCCAGTGGACAGTTAAGGCTCACCATTAGGAATAGTGGCACACACACACACACACACATATAGTCAAAAAGTTTGACTTCAGACAGGCATCACGCACACAAATTACAACACTGATATAAGTACACACAAACATACTGTCATTGTGATGAAGTTTGGAGTGAGTCTAAGTTCTGAAAGTGCCTGAGGTAAAATAAATACACAATTAAACTGATGGAGTGTCAGAAGCAGCATTTATCAAACTGAGGAACTACACAGTCATCTTTGTCCAATATGCATTTAATGGTGATGGGACAGCACTGCGAGAAAACTGCCACCAGTGCTGGAGGACACTTTCTGACAAGGGACTGTCACTTCAGTGCTTATATTGCAGACATGATTTATTTATTTAACATTTTATGTAAGAAGAAGATCACAAAAGATTTTCATTAATGTTTGAGTGGAAAGCAAGGACGTGAAGACTTGTGGAAAAAAAAAAAAAAAAACACACCGCTGGGACTGATGCTTTATGGAAGTCCTTCATTTTATAGCTGCACTTGGCAAAAATTTAAATGTAAACTCAGTTAAACAACCTAAATCATAAACATCCCTCCTGCTGTAATTAAGACAACTTAGGACAAACTATATTTCTAAAATGAAACTCTGGATTTTGGCACTTCAGAATCATGTCAGCAGGGAACTTACTGTACATGTGTTTCAATTGCCTTTTGGATGTGAGTGTGTATGGACACTGCGTTGTCCCCTAAGATGTGTGGTGAAGAGTTGTGCTCCCAGTGAAGTAAAGCCATATAATGTTGTGCAGCAAAATGAGATGAATGAATGCCCCGGTAAAAACAAAACAAAAAAGTACTGCCATTTAAATGATGATTATAGTTTCATCACAACACATTTATTTTTGTGTCATTCTTGAGAAGTTTAAGTTCACTGCTGAGTTCTGCAAACATGGCAACTTTGGTCAGAAGCAGTCAGATGATTAATAAGTTTGCACTCACTCAACCAGAAAAGAGACGTCAGGTTGGCATATCTTGAGTTTATTTGCAAACTTTCTTGTACATCCAAGTCTTCTATTTCAACAATTCCGCAAGCTTCTCTCACAGGATCCAGGTTGAAAATATCTTACTTGGTCATTCTCTAATTTACAAAATTTACAATCAAAAAACCTTATTTCTCTATAGCTTTCCTACTGCTAGTGAACTGGACACACTGTCCTCTGAGTTACACACTTTAGATCCTAAACACAACAGTGGTTCAAGCACAACAATAAACACAGTAATTTAGAATTCTCAAACAAAAATGTCCAATAATCTCCAATAACTTGTGTAAAAGACAATAAACATAAATGGCAACAATTGCATTATAGAGTAAAAAATTATTATTAGTAGTATTAGCACATATCAACAAAAATACAACTCAACTTTGGCACATACAGCTGTTGTTTGCAAGACAGCATCTCTGGTTTGATACTTGAAGAAGAAAGACTGTCCATCGAACATCCAATGTTAATATTACTTTTTTTTTAACACCAAAGAAACTAAGAAATACTGGCTTGAACTCATCACCTTAAAGAGTAACTAAACATCCCATGAATGTCTTGTATTTGTTTTCACCTTGCAGTAATGATGCTGAGGTCTATTCCTGAGTGTATCAGCACACTGTGAAATCACTTTTGCAGGGACAACAGAGCACATTTCTGATCATACCCAAACCACACTGAGTGGTAATGGGGATGAAAGGCTACTTTACAGAACAGTGTTCATGATACTTTAAATAAAGTTCTCCATTACTTTGCTCCACCATATGACAAGCACAAATACTGCAGGTCCATTAGGTCATCAGAACAAGGCCTTGTGCCCAACTCAAAGTTCTTTTTTCCCCTGTGTTTTGTACCTGTACTCTGTCATGTATAATGGTGAAGTACTTTGTAACCCTGAATTTGGTGTGCTACATAAAACACAACATCTTTGCCTCTCTTGTCTCTTTAATGTACAGGCAGTTTATGGATTTCACGTTACATGATTTCCAGTAAAGACGATTTATGTTGCAAATGCAATTAAACTGCTCCGAATCTAATACTTATACTGGTACTACACCAGTATTCCTTCACATTATGGTGCTACAGATGGGGGACAAAGAGAAAACAAACATCAGCAACAACCGTCTCAGTAAGATGTTACAACTAGAAGTGAACAAACAGAGTTCCCCCATGTTGGGAGAGGTCCTACAATGGATTCTGGGAACAAAAACCTGACATTTAACTTGTGGGCCTCCACCAGAGAGAATGACATCACCACAGGGATGGCAGGGGATGTATTTTTTTTATTTTTATTTTTTTTTTTTCAGTGCGGCATAAAGCTAAAATAATACATTATCATTTGAAACACACCTCAGTTACAATGCTGGTCACTGCTCTGCACTAACTAATGTGAAATGTTTTTTTTGTTTTGCTTTGTTTTTTTTCTGTTTTCATCTGTCTCTATCTGTTCCTCCTCTGCCTAATTTATCTGTATCAGTGTCTCTGCAGTTTCTCTCTCTCCTTCCTTTTTAGTAATATCTTTAGTTTTCTCACTGTCTGCCTCTGCTCCCTCTCTGTGTTTGTCTTTCTGAAGTGAACTCACTAATGTTTGCAGCTCTCTGGCCTTGGCTGCTGCCTGGCTAATTCCAGCTATACAGCTGTTTTCAATGTCTTACATTTGCATGCCATCTTGATCGGCTCTCTTTTTTTTTTTTTTTTTAAATTAACATAGTTAACTGTCTCTAGCTGTATTCTACATTACTGCCACAGCATAGGACACTTAAATCTAAGCAGCCACTACTACTGTATCCAGGAGTAACGTTCCCTTAATGACTAAGCCTTTTTGCTTGAAGCCAGATTATCCATCACTAAGAGCTGTTTTAAAAAGCATCAGATATCTGTCTTTGTAAAGAGAGTACTTACTTGGGCTCCACTACATTACAAAAACAACTAAAATGGATTTATAGTCAGTAATGGATTAATGTAACAGAACACTCTCGCTGTAATAACAATAAAACAGATGTTGCACTGTACCACCACCAACAGCACAGTTGGAGGACTTTCACTGGTGTTCTCGGAGAGACAGATACTGTACATTGATGCTTACTTTTAAAAAGAAAAAAAGCTGTAAATCAGTCTGTATGTGATGACTTTAAGTCAGTTTTCTTTTAAAACATTGCCCTTTGAAATTAAATGTTGCTATTGTTCTCTAGCTGAAGATACACTCATCATTTCAGTGTTTTTTTTACCCTCTGCTTCTGCAGCCTATACTTTATTTATTGGGTCTTTGTTCACACTGTGAATAGCTTTTTATGTAGACACAATTTGATGACTAAAAAACAATAATTACTTTGTTAGCTTGAGAAAATACAGCTCCTATGAAAATGTACCAGCAGATAAGTGCATGGTACAGGTTTTTAAATGTGATGTCCACCATTCAAAGCCTTTCTGTTTTGCTGCTACTACAACCATAATTAGTTGTGACCTCTCCTCTCCTATCAAGCATGTGATATTTAAGCTAAAACATTAGTTTTCTATACATCATTTGTTCATTTTTTTGTTCATTAGAAGCCACTAAGAATAGAAATATTACATAGTGGCAGGGACTTTTTTGTTTGTTTATTTCCTATATATTTATCTGCATTTCAAACGTCAGTGTGATTTTAAATGAGGTTTACCTACATAAAATTTAGTTTCACTTCAGCTCTTTAGTTGGTCATAATCATTTTTTTTTTTTTTTTAAATACTGGACAAACTTAAATTTTGAGGTAATTAACAGAGAATATATCTTGTGAGGATTATGAAAGTTATTAGATATGTAAGATGAGATATTTTATGTTCTTGAAAGGCAAAAAAGAAAAGCCAAGTCAGTTTCTCTTTTGAGACAGACACAATGACAAAAACAGCAAAATGTCACCATAATGCTATGAAACTTCCTCAAAACCTCTGCAAAATTAATCATTTCATAAATGCAATGCAGTGTTCTTGCATGGACACTTGCTTTCTACCCCCCTTCTCAGTTATGAAAAGCTTTGACACCTTTACCTAACATTTAAATAAATTTGATGTTTAGGCAAAATCATCTTATGTAAACTATTATTAAGTTTTTTTCTTATATAACTTTTTTTCAGTTTATGACAGTTTTTTTTTTTTTTTATCACTCAGCTTCTCTAAACATTCACTTCTGTCAGTGTGCTATAACACTTTAATTCTCAAGGAGGTTCTAAGGACAGCTGGTGATACCACATCCTATCCACGCCTTCTATTACACATATGTTATACACACACACACACACACACACACACACACACATATATATATATATATAATAATATTCTGAGTTCTGGATTTGCCCTTTCATCTTGGAAAAATTCTTCTGTTTTGACAGATTGGAAAGAGCTGAGGGCTCAGACCTCCAGCTTAAATTAGTTTCCTCTGACATCCAAGATGAGAGAGAAAGAGTGAGAGCAAATCTCAGTGAGGAAAAGAGGAGGGTGGAGAGATGGAGAAAGAAGAGCGCTTTTAATTTTTGCTCTCTGAGATCTGCTTTTGGAAAGAGAAAAGCACAGTAAGAGAGAGAGAGAGCACAGATATAGAAAGGAATGAAGAGAATGACAGAGATTGAGAAAGTAATGGGTGAAAGAAAAATCAAGGAAGAATGACAGAATAGAGACAGAAATGCGAGAGGAGAGATGAATGGAGGGTGTGACTACAAACAATGTAGACAGACGCAAAAGAAAGACAGGAGAAAGACTGATATTGTAAGTTTTAACAACAACTGACATCCTGAGAGAAAGAAAGAGAATTCAAACTCTATAAAAAGATCTTCCCTGACCATATTACATGCTTCTGAAGAACAACAGGACATTTACATTACGCCACATTTCACATCACAGCTGTAAACTTTACTGGTTTTCTCTCTGTTTTGGCCTTTTCTCCACATTAACCATGCCATAGTAAAATAAAGTGTTGCCATTAAACTGTATCTCCTGTTTATTTTGTCAGCTACTTAGGGAATCCTGGTTTGCCTTGTTAAAGTGGTATTGCAGCTATTTATTATGGTGTTAAGAGAATAAAAAAAGAGAGAGATTTAAAGATAAGTCCATGCTTGGACGCTCACTTTCACAAGAGTCAGGGGTTAATGTCTGTGTGCTACGGATTGACTAACTAGCTAACCAGGCATCAGGAGCTACTGCTAGACTCTCTGTCATGACAAATCCATTTTATATTTATGTCAGGCAATATCACAAATTCTCCTTGAATGGGCTTTTCAATCTGTGCAGTACATGACACCCTCTGTCCTTACACTCTCAGGAGGGATATGGGTGTTTGCATTCATCTTTTTATGGTAGCTGAAAGGTATGAGGACTCACAGGTGAACTCTGAGAATAAGCGCTTTA
>NW_026117846.1:0-34835 GCF_001640805.2 Lates calcarifer
ATGTTTATGCAGCCATTACTGTATTTGGTTTATAAGTACTTTTTAAACAAATGAAACCAAACACTCTATGAATAAAGGCAGATATGAAGGTTGGGTCCATGTGGGTGTGTGGAAAGTACCTGAGTACATTTACTTAGGAACTGTCCTTTTCTGGTGCTTATATTTAACTTGAGTATTTCTATTTTATGCTACTTTATACTTCTACACTACAGCTGAACTTACTAGTTACTTTATGTACAAAAACAACATATGATGCTGCTACTTACACTTTAATGCATCAGTATTAACCTAACAATAGAATATATAATAGCATAACCCTCACAGAGGCCATTACTATGAGTACTTTTACATTTTGCAGTACATTTTGCTCTTACATACATTACAGTGACATTTTCACTGCAGAACTTTGACTTGTAATTGGGTATTCTGAGATGCAGTATTAATACGTAACAGATCTGAATACTTCTTCCAACATGAAGGAGCAGCCTTCAAACATTTCAGAGAAGCTTCTCAACCCACAGGGACTGAGTCAGTCATAATAAAAAAGATTCCTTTGTCAGCCTGGCTGATTATCACAGATATATCAATGTATCAACATACATGTTGGTCAAATTACCAGAAATATCATCAGAGAAGTGCCAAAGATATCAGTGAAAACATAAAATAAAATCCATAAAATAATAATCACTTTAATGCAAGTCTGAAATGCTGTTTATGTTGTGTGTGTGTGTGTGTGTGTTAATATTGCTGTTTAATCTTCTTTTTTGCCTTTAATATCAACATTGGCACTGGTTCAAAACCCCAGTGTTGGTAAATCTTTAATACCTCGTGTGTAGCATAAAATATATCATCCTGAAATGCTGTGAAAAACATCAATGAATCACCTGAGGATTCCCTTGGGAATGTTCCCAGAGAAGGCCGGCAGCACAGGAATCATGCCAAACGATCTCATTCGCTCCAAGATTTTAAACTGCAAAAAAAGAGAGGAAATGTCACACTCACCTTAAACACAGTAGAAAGTAAGCTAAATTAAAATTAGCTTAATTAATTAATTAATTAATTAAAAGAAAGTAAGTTGAATTTAGTGTGCAAATTTGACTTGGTTTTTGCCATTTACAGATGTATTTAAAGAAAACTCCTCCTGGAGAATTAATTAAATTGACACCAGATGAGTTCAGTCTAATCAAAAGATTAGATGCTAAATTTCAAAGCTTTTGAGTTTTTGTTGAAACCACGGCTTTGTCACCAAACAGGAAATTGTTGTAAGTCAAATATACACTGCACCACTGGTGCGAGGGCCTGATCAACTCTGCCTTGAAGAATAACAAGCAAGCAAGAGTAGCCAAGCAACAATAACCTGGAATTAAGAATGAATAAATCTGACACCTGCAAAAAAGTGACAGTTACAACACAAACGATTTCTATATTTAACACTGAGATGGTCTCTTTGAGTAGCTGTAGCCTTAACTGTTTGAATTAAAATGCTGAATCATTCTCAGTGTCAGTGTTAAACACTGCCACTAGGGGGTGTCAAAGAAAGAAATGTTTGCACATAGAGCATGGAGGTTTCATTACTTGGAGGTAGAGCTGGTTTTATGTGCCAGGACTGCGGCAGAGGCCCACCAAACTTGAACATGTTTCCCATACGGTTCCAGGCGAGAAATGCCGGGCCAGAGAAGAACTCTTCAATCTCCGACTGGTTTAACCCAAGAGAACGATAAACCTAAAGGTACATAACAAGTTAATGAGTTTAAGTATCATGTACATCAGGTATGTATCATCTGCCTCTGAGAGATTGTCATTACAAAAGGTCCAAACCAAAAAATATCTTTACTCCCATTTCTCTAAATCTCTTCCCCTTCGATTTTATCTTCTTCCTCTTATTGCTCTGAATAAATCATTCTATCTTCTTGAAGTATGCAATTTATTTCTGCCAAAGGTGATCATTTCACAAGCTCGGAAACATTTGCTACATCTTCTCCAAAAGTAAACTGAAATTGAACTAAGAGCCAATAATAGAGCAAACACAGATACTAAGATCTCCTTTTAACTGTGCTCCTGGGTTTAATTGATTTCAGATAGATTTGCTCTAACCTCTTGCCACAGGGCTTCTTGGCCAGTGAAAGCCAGTGGAAGATTGATTCCATTGAGTGCCATCCAGTCGATCTCTCTCTCCCATCTTGGCCAGTCCCACCACACAGAGGAATAACTAAAAGTGCAGACGTTCTGGTAATACCGAAATCTAGACACAAACATACAAATATATTGTTTATTAACAAATTGATAAGTCTTAAAAATGACACATAGTATGTATTTAAATGAGATAGAATACCAAACAAGCATGCAAATTAAAAAATGAAGCCACCAAATAACAGAGGAGATGATTAAAAAAAGATGTCTTGTCAGCATTAAACTGAAAATTGCAGTGTGTAATCCAGGCAGCTGTGAAAAGTCAAATTAAACCATTAAGAACATATAGGTATTTTCATTTTCATTTTATCTATGACACCAAGACCACGTTTATGCCTGTTGTACCACTGCAAGATTCAGATCACAGAGCAGAGGATCCAAATCTGTGGAGATATTTTCAAAAACCACAGAAGTTGATCTTCTGGATCAAAGTTTATTCAAAACATTTTTCACAATCAATGACTCATACTCCATTTCCTAATCCACATAATTCCGGCCTAAATCAAATATTCATTACTATAAATGTATGACACATCACATTATGATTTGGAAAATGGGTTAAAAATCTTTTTTAAGCAGCATATTGGTGGCCAAATAGTTCAGATGCAGGCCACTGTAACTAACTGGATTCTCTGACTGCTAGGTAGGGTCCGTGTGTTAGCTATCTCCTCCTTCCCTGTTTGCTCTCCAGGTGCTGCTAACATGATCTGTTCCTTGCTGCCAGTAGATAACCAGGACTGCAACCTTGTAGGGCTTTGTCGCTTTGAGGCCCCTCCCCAGAGAAAAATGGCTCCAGTGTGAACACCAAGCATAAGTTCGCCTAGCCAACCGTGTCTGATGAATTTGAATTAACTCAAAAAATGTTTGTGTCTTCAGTCTCATGCCTTGTCCTGGCCACCCTCCTTTTTAAGGGCTAAGGGATTGCCATCACCTCTTCACGAGGCCCTCTACTGTCATAAGATGTCATGTGATGAGTGATTGCCTTTCTCTGATGCGTAAGCAACAATTTTCATTTAGCTTACCACAACAAAAGAGCATGGGTTTACATGTGTTGTCCCTTAGACTCTGGAACGACACAAAACGAAGATGGACCCTGCTGCAAACCCTTCATTTCAGAGGGTTTTGTATCACTAACCGGGGATCCAAAAGACCAGTCAAGATGATGAGAGACATGGGGTTCTCAGTCTACTGTTTGAGAAGGCATCTTATCTTTATTGACCAAATCATGTCATTCAAGTGCAGTTGTTCAAGGTGTTGGAAGGGGGTTTGCGCCTGCTCCTCTGTACCATCTCCACGGTTAGCCTGCCCTGGTTAGAGGATTCTCTGAAGTTGCTGTTCCTCCTGCCTTGCCCTTTAAAGATGTCAATTTCATTCTGAGTAATGACCTAGCTGTTGGCAAAGTTATGCCGGGAACAGATGTGTCCCGAAGATGCAATGCAACCAATCACCAGAGGAGAGCAGCAGCATTTCTACTGGATGACTATTATCGCTGGTGCTGAAAACCAGTCCTCTGGAGCCCTTTGTATGGTCTAATGATTGTCAACAATCTTTTGAGAACCTTAAAGGTATGTTGTGTTGCACTCTTTGCCTTTCAAGCTTGAAGTTGATGCCACTGCAGTCGGGGCTTGGACTGTTCTGCAAGAGGATAACCGGGGCAGCAATCAGTTAAGTTACTTTTCACGTAAATTCAGCAAACATCAGCTGAATTATTACACCACTGAAAAGGAAGCTCTTGCACTGCCTTTTACCCTGCAACATTTTGAGCTTTACCTTAGGTCCAGTGTTAAGCCTATAAAGTTTTTTCTCAGATGGTAACCCTCTGGTGTTCCTCTCTAAGATGTACAACAAAAACCCATGACTTTTGCATTTATCCCTGATCATTCAAGACTTCAACCTTGAAATCAGCCATAAAAATGGGCCTTTCAGCGTTCAGGACCTTCAATAAAAGGATCCCCCTTGCAGAGCTCTCTCTCGCTGCCTGCCTGAGCTGTGGCACATTGTTTTAGAGTTGCTGCTTGTTTAGAAAGAGGAATGTGGAGGGAGGTTGAGGACAGTAGCTGAGTTGGGGGTACCCTTCGCATTCCTTTTGTACAGTCACACCAGGACATTGGTTGGTGTCACCCCCTGTATTTGTTTTGGCTAAGAGGTAAGTTTTGTTTGGGTTTTGTTTTCAGAGGTAGGTGGTAGTCAGGCCTGGTTTTGTTGTATTTATTTTGTTTTAGCATTACCACATTGTCGCATCCTCACAGTCTTGTGGAACCTTGTATGCAGTTGGCAAAGAACACATTATTACTCTGACTCCTTCCTTTTCTTTGGTTGTCATGTTACTGTCTCAAAAAAAAGAAAAAACATATATTGTCAGTTCTCATATAATAGATATAACAGGATTATTAAAAGAGTCATGAAGAGTCCTCATTAGCCTGTGAACACAGTAGAATAAAGTCTTCTGTGGCTTTGGAGGAGTCTTCTGAAGTCTGAGAAAATCAGATGAAATCACTTGAGTTATTTAAATTTAGTCTTGGAGACTATAGTCTGATTACAGCCTGCGTTAAAGACTGGAGGTGTCAAGTTTGAAAGACATGGGCCTTTACAGCAAGCAGGACAAGACGCTGCTAAGTATAGAATTCAGTGTTTTTAGAGTATGACTCCTTATTAAGGCGTTCAAGTCAGAAAATCTCATCCTGTTCTGCTTCAGTTTTGGCCTCTCATTTTAAAAAAATCTGTCTCTTGTAAGTCCAAAGTGCAGGACTGTGGAGGCAATACAATGGAAAATATTTACTGTCCAGATATTTACCAACTGCACAGCCGCTTAAAACCAGGAGGAAAGTTTGACCAGTTTGACTTCGGTCATCAACACTACCAGGTTTACTTACTATACCTGTTCCTTACTTATACAGTATATTTTACTATATTTACAATATGCATATTGCTTAACAGCATATATTTTGAATGACACTGGTACTGTTATTTTTTTCAGCGTGGAAGTGGAATCCAAGACACCTGTGGTTCATAAATGATGAGGCTTTGAAGTGGCCACCATTAACTTATAGTCATGGGAAAAACCAAAATGTGCCATGTGTGCCGTGGCTTTTTCAATCTAACTACTGTGCACATGACATAACTGGGGTGAGCTGATGCGGGTCTAATGCACAACAGATAATTGAAAAGAAGGGCCCATGCATGGTGTGTGCATAGTGCTCACAGTAAACAATGAAAAATAATGTGAGAAAACGGTCTGTTTGTCATGCACCCGTAGGTTTTGTTGTGCTGTGTTGCAGAAAAGGGGACTAGGGGTTTGCCCCCAGATACCACCATAAAAGAATTCAAAGACAAAGACATACTGGCAGCCTTATCTATCATGAACTATCTCAGCACCCCTATGACTTCCATGACAGTTAATCATTCAGTAACTGATTTTAACAAAAGTGGCTCCTCTGTCTGCTGAAGTTCTGTGGCTGCTACTGTGAGGAGTAGGTACACATTCTGATACAGTGGCTTCATAAAATATTCAGAGCCCTTCAATTTTTGCACACTTGTGTTGCAAATTTGATTTAACATGGATTAAAATGCCATTCTTGCCAATCAGACTACACTGAATAACCCATAATGGCAAAGTGAAAACAATGAAAGTTGAAATCTCTCATTTCTAAACATATTCACAACCTTTGCAGCACTCCAAACTGTGGTCAGGTGCATCATCTTTGCTTTCATTATCTTTGAGATGTGTCTAGAACTTGATTGGAGGCCACCTTTGGCAAATTGAACTGACTGGACATAGTCAGGCACATACAAGGTCCCACAATCAACACGGCATGTCAGGACAAAACCAAACCATGACATCCAAGGAACTCTCTGTCGAGCTTAGTGCTGAAATTTTGTGGTGCGCCAAGGGTATAAAACCATTTCTAAAACTCTGAGCAGTCCCAGGAGCACAATGGCCTAAATCATTGTGAAATGGAAGTTTGGAACCACCAGGACTCTTCCTAAAGTTGCCCATCCAGCCAAACTGAGTAACTGGGCAAGAAGGGCCTTGGTCAAGGAGGTGACCAAGAAACCAACAGTCACTCTAACAAAGCTTCAGAAGCTCTCTGTAGAGATGGGAGAACCTGCCGAAAGGATGACTACGTCACCAGCCCTGAGGTCATTTATCATCAGTGAGGTCTTTATGATTGAACGGCCAGAGAGAAGCCACTGGGAGGCACATGACAGCCTGCTTTGAGTTAGCCAGATGATATTTAAGGCACTCTGGAATTATAAGGAAAAATATTTTCTGCTCTGATGAGCACCATTTAGACAGAACTCCAAACCAAGGCTGAACAATTATCTAACAAATATTATTGAAATCGCAATTTGGCCAGGTGCAATATCCATACTGCATTACATGCAATTTTTTTATTGGAGGTAAAATGCGACACAACTAAGCATGATAAATGAAGCACTGTGGTGTTGCAGAGTTGGCCACAAATTATCTTCTCAAGATGTAAGTGAACATTCTTAACACATAATCATCCATTGGGGGTGCCTCTCAGCAGCATGGACAGGGACACTCATCAGAATTGAGGGAAGGATGAATGCAGCCAAATTAGAGCTGGGCAATATTTCAAATTCATTTGATTAACTGAAAGTTTTTGTTTCTGAACGATTAGAAACAAATGCTTAGATCACAAACTTATGATTAGTGCTTCCCCTGCTGTCACTCAAACACAAGCGCCAGCAGTTCTCTGTAGTTAAAACAGTAACAGTAACATGGGCTGTTGCCATATCCATGGAGAGGCCTGCATGTCTGACCTTTGCCAACAACAATCTTGAGTAATGGCTGCCACAGCCACTGAAAACGTTAATATAAAACCAGAGAAAGGTAGTCATGTTACCTGAGGAGTATTGACGTGGGATGGGATGGACCACTGCACTGTGTAAAGCTTGTAAAAACTCTATAGGTTTTCTGATGCAAAGGCTCAAACCACCCAAGTAGATAAAACCACTCTGGTACAACTTCAGTAAATCTTACATTACAGTGCTTATTTCACTCTTTTCAAACGAAGTCATTTTTGCCACACACCTGTCTGATTTGTGTGCACTGCACTAACTGTGTGGGGACTACAGGCTTCTCTGTGTATCTCTAGCCAGAATCTACCAATAGCCTGCATGTGTGGCATTTAGGGAACAGAGGTAAATTCTAGTATTTACCAACAGTCAGCATTTGAGGCATTCAGGTGACTCCCTCAAAACTGCAGGAGTTTCTGCGTGCACATCAGTCACACAATCAACTCTCAGTCTGTGGGAAACACTGCTCTGAACTCAAAGTAGCAGCACAACAAACCTGAAACAAAAGCATGCAGAGGGAGTAATATGTGTCTCTCTGAGATCCTGACGCCAGCTCCCATCCTAAATCCAAAACCACAGCTAGAAAACAGCAAATTTTAGCTCATCAAATCAGTGGCAACACATAAGACAAGACAGGTAATTCTTGTTAATGTCATTGTTTGCTGATATTGCATATATATGCTAGATTATTTATGTAATAAATTATATAGTATTATATACTCACTCACTCTCTCTCTCACACACACACATTTACAATAAGGAAGTGAAGTACTAGCAGAAATTTTACTTTATATACTGTTGGGTAGTTTAATCTTAACACACGTTACATGTTTATGATGATCACATGTTTTGTATGTAACATCTTGACCTAAAGACTAACTACGAACCTTAACTGAGATACAAGTTGAAGTATCAAAATTGTACTTAGGTACAGTACTTGAACGTATAAGTGTATATTTACTGTCCATTCCTAACAAAAACTAAAAATAAAAATAAGACAAAAATTGTTGTCAGTTGTCTAGCGACTATATTTAATGTGCCCCTTGTAGAATATGACTTAATACATTAAAACAGTAAATGAGTAAATTCCAGTAAATTCGACAGCCTCAAAGTAGTCATTTAGCTAGCAGTAATTTCTGAGTGGGAAAAAAAAAAACACTCGCGAGCGGCGTGAATCCCTGCTCGCGCGCGACCCCCACGTCGCGTTCCTGGCGTAATAACTTGTGCATTGATGTACGCCGAATCAAAGAGCCGATACTAACCGTTCTTCAGACCGTGAATTTCATTGTCATCATGCAAACATTGTGGCTCACTGACCTGTGCTGGGTGCTGATGCGCAGGACGCCGGTGAGCCTCGGCAGAGGACGGGGCAGATCCAGCTGATCACCGGACCAGGAAACATGGCAGTTGCAGAAATATTTCAAGTAGTTGTAAATACCAGAAGCCACGGCCACTCCGGTGCTGCCTGTGGCGACTATCTTATTGTTCTTAGTGGACCTGAGCTCACACACATCCAGGCTGTCGTTTGAAAGGTTTCTGTTGACTGACACTATGAACTCAGAAGATCTGTTCCCAAGCAGGCGTTTCAGCAGCTCGACCACCGCTCTCCCCTGAGCCTTCTCGCTGGCTTTCGGTTTGAGGTGGTCTAAAGTAGGAAACTTACAGTGTGCAGTTATAAAAAGAGAGAACACGACAACCAGGACCAGGACCAGGCTGCTTCTGGGTGACATTCTGATCCCCAGACAACAAAGCTAGACTTTCCCACCGCTGCACGGGTTTAAAAACGACTTTATTTCTCCAACTGCAAATGACCAGGAAGCGTTGGTTTACTGCAAGGCTGCCGACCAATCAGAGAGAGAGAGAGGTGCTGTCTCGATTGTAACTCATAGCCAATCAGAGGACGCAGTTTCTGCAAAAAAATCTATCTCTGCTGTGAGGGCCCGTGGTTTGTCGTGTGATCAAGCTGTCATATGATGATAATATTACAGCAGTGACCGGATTCCAGGAACAAGTTACATGTCATATAATCATGTAATAAAAGAAACTAAACCTTTGAGCTCGTGAGTCTTTAAATGTTCACTGCAGAAACAAAGTTCAAGCCACATCCAGGACAAAGGGCTCATTTCTTGTAAAGTGTTATTACCTTGTGTTCCTGTATCACAGGCAGGACAGACAGTGTTTTAGGAACAGACCCGTCCATTTACTCTATTTATGATCCAAGGCTCTCTCTTCAAATGGTCAGAAATTAAATGATAGCTCAGAAGTGCCAGTACATTTTCTGTGAAAAAAAAAAAAAAATCAGAGCATGGAAATAAACCTTAGCAGCTTCAGGTATTTGGCATTTTTGAGTAAAATCTATCATTTTTTAGATTTATTTTTTATTTTTTGCAACAATGTTAGTTTAACTTGAGTTCACGATGACATTCACTGAGGTTTTGTAAACTGGAAACGACGTGTAGCTTCTCACCTGATGCATAAACTGAATGTTGTGAGGAACATGAAAATGTAAGCAATGACCTGCAAGCCACTTTGCAATATTACCCAAGATCTGTGTAAGTAAGAGCAGCTTATTCACAGTTTTTTCATCTATATGTATTACTGTATCATCAGCATACATTTGAACTTCTCCACTCTATGCTGGAAGCAGATCACTGCTGTATAAGCTGGAGAGGAGTGAACTTAGAATAGAACTCCTGAGCTCTCTGATATTACAAACATTGACACCTTAAACATTACACACTGATTTCTGTTTTTCGAGGTAGGATGAGCCGGTATAAAGCAGCAGAAGCAGCAGTTTTTCTCAATTCAGTTAGTGACTGTGTGCTTATTAATATATCAAAAATTATAACACAGGAAGTTTTAGAATTCCTGTAATCCTGTTTTTTTGTTGTTGTTGTTGTTGTTTTTTACCTTTTCTCTGTGGACCTGACCTTAGATTACCTTCTCTTCACTCTCCTGACCTAAACATGATCCTGTTATACAACCACCTACTGGCCTCTTTACTTTTTTCTAAAATGCTGGTGAGTAGGGCTTAGAAGTGCTAGGTTTCAGCTGGTAAGTAGGTCTGTGTCAAAATTGCAACACACAAACATCAGTGTAGTTGTGTATTGTTGTGAAGGCTCTGTTTACTATAGAACCAGGCTCCCAGAGGCTTTCCCTCAGTCTGCACAGACTCACTCCGGGGGGACCTCGTTTACTGAGTGTTACGATTTGTGTGGCTACTCAATAAACTATCTTGCATCAGATTTTGCCTTTTTGAGTGTTTTTCCTCTGACTCTATGACATTTTTGAAGAAGAACAAAGAAACAAAGGGTTGTGGCTCAGGTCTTTAATTCTGGCCTGAACCTGAGACTCAACACCACAACGGGGAGTGTCTCCCGATGTGAGCAGTAGTTGTAGCAGGGCTGCGTTTGGCTCTAGCTCTGCAAAAAAGATAGGCCTCTGTTTTTCTTACCAAAATTATTTGAACTAAATTAAAGAGGAAACCATCACAATTCACAGTTATCACATAATACAAAAGGTATTTTAAACATTTATCACTAGGCTCCTTACAGCAGTGATTTACAGAGTATGATTATAACTAACCAGTCAGAAGCACACGCAGAGCTTTTGCCAAATCTGGTGGATGGTTTAAGGGTCCTTAGGCCATACTGTTTGTGGCCTAACAATTTTATATTCTAAAAAATAACACAGACTCAGACTCACAAACGTGTACAAATAGGTGACGATGGTGAAACCCGAAAAATGAAACAGGAAATGGGATAGCAATGCATCTGTCCATAGGGAACGAGGGGTCATTGGATGGTTTGATGAATATGAAGAGGATGTGAATATATGCTGTGGTCTTCACAGTCACCAGATCGCAATCCAATCCAACACCTACAGGAGATTTTGAACCAACTTGTTAGACAACGTGAAGACTTCACTCCTCAAGTAACGCACTAAAGACCAGTACTCTTTCCCTCACTACATTTCAGAAGGAAACATTGAACTTCTTACATTTATTTGACAACTAGAGTCACTGGTTAAGTTACAATCTTCAATGCAAAGCATGGGTTCTGTTTGTATGAGTACGTTGCACTGCTGTAGATAAAACCTCCAAAGAGAACCACTGTCCATACCTGAGGGGTTTATCACAAAGCTCTTTAAAATAACAGATCTGATGACTGATGATTGCCTACAGTATTTAATAGTGCAAACTACATGGGGGGAGTTGTACCAATAGCACATTTATGGTCTTAAAAAATAATTTTGCCTATTAATGTTTTATATCCTGAGAACAACTTTTCGAGTTGCCATGGTAGAATAATAAATCCCTCTGACAGGTTAAGCCTCCTCCAGCAGCACTATCTTATCAACCATCTGGACCAAAAAGCAAAAATAATGCTGTTATCATCCATTTTGAGTTTATTTGAATTTTCCATGGGTCATTTGTTATATTTAGGTGTAAATGCTGTCAAAAGCCTCCACAAATACTGAATCATTATTTTTGCCTGAAAGCAGTCCAATTTAAAATCAACTATGCTTGAAACTACTGGAATCATGACATGGAGCATCATTCTGCTGGAACCAAGACTGGATATTTTCTCTTTTTCAGATAATTCTCTGTAAACCCTAGAGATGGTTGTGTGGGAAAACTCCAGTAGATCAGCAGTTTCTGAAACATTCAGACTAGTCGATCTGGCACCAACAACCACGTCACGTTCAAAGTCACTTAAATCACCTTTCCCACCCATTCTGATGCTCGGTTTGAACTTCAGCAGGTCGTCTTGACCACGTCTTCATGCCTAAATAGATTGAGTTGCTGCTACGTGATTGGCTGGTTAGGTATTTGCATTAACGAGCAGTTGAAGAGGTGTACCTAATGAAGTGGCCAGTGAGTGTATGGTACCTCAGTATAAAAGCATTCCACTACAATTCAATTCCTGCTTTAAAATCTTAGTGTGTTCACAATAAAGTAAGCTGAGGATGATGCAAATGTCATTATATTTATATATATATTTACAGGTATTTGGTCATAAACCAAAGACAAAGTGAAGCTTTGACTGGATGATGGTGCTAAATGAAAAGTTAGCCGATCATCTTATAGTTATTCTAATTCTTAGTGACAAAAATGAATGTGAGTACAAAATGTCATGTCAATCCAACTGTTTCTGAGAAAACCCACCCAAAACTAAAAAAGTGAACTTCATGGTGCTAAAGGAAAAGTCAGCGATCACCAAAAATGACCTAAGAAAGCATGAACGCCTGAACAAATTCTCTGTGCCCAAACACTTTGGTTGGTATTGGCTGGTATAAATAACAGGCAAAAGTTTTTAACAGTTGGTGGTGTCACATTTCATGGTAGTCAATCCAACAGTTTTCAAGATAGTTCACTACAAGCCAAAAATGCCTGCCTTTGCTGTTTGAGGAAAATCAAGGAGATCACTATACTTATTAGGATTCATCCTTTGTGGACCATAAAGAACATAAACTACAATGTAATTCAATTAATTAGAAAAACTTTATTTCCATTTCCCAAAACCATATATCAACCTTCCAGCAAAATGTAGCACAATGTGGAAGTAAATAAGAAATCCCCAGACCGACAGACCACAGACTGTACAGAAGCCAGCGAACACACAGCAGCAGCGAGCTGGAAAAGTGAATTACACTGGAGGCAAACACATTAAAACAATTCAAGGAAAAGAAGTAGTACATTAGCAAAAACATCAAATTACTGCTGGTGTGAGCAACAAAATGCTTGTTCACTTCTCTTGATTTAGTACACAAAGTTTCTGTTTCAGCTTTTATTTATAACCTCACAATAAGCATAAGAAGCAAAAGAAGCACAAGAGTTATCAAAGTATTCCCTCAACACTCGAGTTATCAGGTATTATTTGGTTGATTTGGACTCATCTACCTTTATTTCACAGTGACTTTTCCTGAGATTTGCTGCATTAACTTTCATTCTGGGTGTTTGCTAAAAGAGACATTCCATGGCTGAGGCTGGTAGTGGTGCAGTGTTAGTGACAATGGCTTTAATATTTCCTGTATGGACAGTGCTGTCTCCTAACAACTCACAAGGCACAGACAGATCTACTGTATCTCCACAGAAAAGAAAGGGGGGTTGATTCAGGATGACAGTAAACTGAATCTTTTTGCATTCAGGCGATTGGAAAAATCTTTGAAATCATGATTGTAAAAAATAATGTTAGTTTCAGATCTAATGAGCTGCTGTCTGAGGAAAAAACACCTCTGACTGAAATGAGTATGACAAAGTGTGAGATACAAACATCTCCCAGTGACAGAGATCTAAGTTTTGCCTGCAAGACAGGACATACTGTGCACCTAAGGTTCCATTTTGATAACATATAATCACACTCACAACACCTTTAAGATTCTATATCAAAATGTCATAGTCTGCGCTGCCTGTTTGGAGTTGACACTAAAAATGGTTTCTAGTTCGTCATCTGTGGTTGAGTCGGAGTTGAATCTAAAATTGTCTTCTCAAAATGAATTCTTAAACATAATCAATAATTTTAGGTTGAAGTTTTGGCTCACAAAGGCAAAATGTCAAGCTCACTTTGGGTCAAGGAAGAAATGAAGTGATGCAGTACATTAGAGGAGTCAAACAACACAGTGGTCAGCTCGAGTCATTCTGATTAATCCTGATGAATAGGTTTTAATGTACAATGAGAGTGAGGTCCTGAAAGCCAGATAGCCTCCATGATACTGACTCACAGTTAAAGGGGAATTCTGCTGATTTCTTGGGGTGAGGGTAGAATTGTAGGCAAAACAATATGGAGGTCCAGACTGCTGCAGTAAATGAACACATGAATGAAGTGTGCAGGCAGATTGTTAAATATGTTATTGTTTGGGAAAATGTAAGGGTACATTTCTGGAATATGTATCTGACAGGGTAAAAGAGGAGTTTACATAAACGTTCTAAGTAATGAAACATTGTACTTAATTGTTATATGAGCTCAGTGAAGTGCAGACTGAAAACTGGCCTCAGAAAAAATTGTGAACGAGAACGAGACTGCTGGTCACTGGAATGTGGTAGGACCATGTACAGTTAATGTGCAAAATGTGAATTAGCATTCTACCTAGTGTCAGCCAACCTTTTATCTGTTGGCTTCTCTCCTACTCTCTGTGCTCACATACAAAGTATTTTAACACAGCCTAATTCCAGATAAAGCTGTTCTCATTTACAAGATTTTCTGTCTCTGTTGTCAGACAGGCACACTAAGACTACATGTAAACCAACAGTCACTTCGCTGTGATTTCAGCCATATTTATCTGTAAAATGATCAGTTAGAGACAGAAGCTCATTCATGTCTGTCAGCTGCCATGAGGCCGACTGAATCAGGCGTAGAGAGATGTGCCTGCGTTAGGAAAAGCTGACTCTCTTATTTAAGTTGTTAAATGGGTTTGAAAAGTCTGTTCAACTAACGACACAGGCGCCAGGGTGGCAACACTTTGACTGAAAACACAAATCACAGCATGTTAGCTATTGTACAATGTTATATCTCTAAAAACATCGGGTGACCTGCACTTTATCACACACATACAAACAATGTATAAATAACTGAACACACTTGCACAGAGTCTAATTTCTAATCTGCTGTGATTGGCTGTGGTCACTTCATTGCAGGCAGCACAGAGGAGAGGACAGGTGTCACAGTATTCTATTTTTCTGAGGCCTAGTGAGTACTAATCTGTACTATTATGTAGCAGGAAAGAAACTCTGAAACTTCTGTGGCCCAGCTTCCTGAGAGTGAAATACCCCTTTAACACAATAAAAATGAATCAGTACCATTGAAGTACTCTGGGTATAGAAAATCCACTAAGAACACAGACTTACACTCTCTGGTTCCTTAAAATCTAAATGACTGGATAAACATTCACCAACATACTGAGCATATGCAAACTGCAGACTACAACATCTGTTTTTAGTAAACTGATGTTCTGACATATCACATTGTTAAGTGACAATAAAAATAATTTTAGCATTTGACAGATCATATTGTACCAACGTTTGTATTTAAAACTCAATCTACCAACCAATTTATAGCACCAAAAGAGCATTTGAACATTTTGCTGTACGGCAGTGTAGAACAACAACAGAGAATGGCAGTAATACAAGAAATTAATTAAAACCATTATAGAAAAAGCACCAATTGATAGCGGTAACAGATTGGAAATTCCATTTTCAGAACTTGAAGTCAGACTATGTAACCTTTGATTGAAGAAATAAAACAAATCATTCTCTTACAGAAGGTTAAATTTATAAGTGGCTAATGTGAGCAAACGTAAAACAAATGCTGCTGTGTACCTGACATTTCAGGGTCAGAGTCTATATGACTTTTTATGACTTGGGCTCCTGTTTAAGTATGTTTCAGCGTGTTACTGAAACCAATAAAACTCAGAGTCAACACACTGAGGCTGCTGCTCTGTCACTAAGCATCTGACCGACTTAGTTGAGGTTTACAAGTTCAACTGGTTGAACCTGACTGCTGTGTCAAAATAATTTTTAAACATTTTCAGCTTTTACAGTTCAGATTCAGGTCATTTGTCTAAGTGCTGAAGAAAGAATTCAGAAATATCACTCAAATGATACACAGGGTAATACCTAGTTGCAGTTTTGATCCTTACAAAACAGGGCTGGGCGATATGGGAAAAAAAATCATATCACAATATAATTTTTATATTGGTCAATATCAATATATATATCACGATAGAAATCAAATCACTATTTCTGTCTTCAACATACCCAGGATATCTTTTTGTTATCTGGCTTCACTAAACTGAACAACCACAGTCTGGCTAAGTGGTTTTACGATGCTGATTATTAACTCGTTAAGTTAACCCAGGATTTCCTGAGCGCATGTGAAAGAGGTGTTGCAGCATTGTCAGAACCATGATTAAGGTACCTAATATTATACGAGAAGTAACGCTGAAAGCTGCTTGGCCTTTAGGTTCTAGCGACGTCCAAAAATGACATTTAACAAGGTGACATATGAACAATAAGATCACATGACACTAGAAATAATTTCCAATTATCAAAGTCAGGCTTAAGATTTATTATAAGTACATAAATGCTTTTTACTTACTGAGTGAGTGTTTTGCTCTTTTGTCTGATGGCTATTCTCATGATCATTGGCTTTTCGTACTGTGTCTGTCAAAACACAGGCGGAATGAGTTCTATTGACTTTGTTATCGACCATGTCTTATATGTCTATTGAGGAAAAGTTATATTGCAATATATATCGTTATTGTTTTGTTTTTATCACCCAGCCCTAACACAAAATGATGGATCACACTATATTTTTAATATAAATGTAAATCATATAGTTACATATCTGGCCTGTACAATAATAACTGTGTTTCCTTAAACTCTGCTGCACATCAATCATGAGTAAAATACCTTTCTATATAAAGACAGAAGAGGGAATTGCTCTTATAATACATTTTGTTTTTGACTCTTAAAGCCTCAGATGACTGAACAGATCACCTGGCACCTTCTGTTGGCGCGTGAATTATTCAGTGATTCAGTGATCATTTGTTTTCAGTGTGTCAGATCAACACTTTATACAGAGACTTGAGTTTCACCAGGTTTTAACCCCAGACATGCAGCAGGTTTACATTGAGGCAGGTTGAGCCGCAGGTTCACTGACGTCTCATGTTGTTTAGGTGGTTTCTACAGGACACAGCAGAAAGGTTTAAACTAAGCTTCACACTGAGGTTGAAGCTGCAACTTCTGAGGACATAGTAAACAAATTTTGTTTCCAACACAGGTTTAAACCCGTCTTAAAACTTAAGCCACAAAGCAGCAGCTCTGATGCATCTACCTGGGTGACGTTTGTTGATTTCTACTTGTTTTCCTGCCAAATGATAAAGTCTTTAAAGCAACTGACTCAAGAGATACTTTGGAAGTGAGGGAAAATTTGCTCTAATCATGTAAATACTACTGCTGCACACAACAGCTGATGTTCAGGAAAAGTTACAGAGTCTCACTTTAAGACTTGCTTTTTCTGGATTTTTGAGGCATTGGTAAAAATGATTGACAAATATCTCCTGTAAAAAAGAAGAGATTAAATCTGTCAGTGTTTAGTCACATTAACCAGTCTTAACTGGAAAAGGAAAAGAAACCCTTTAAAAAGATTTTTAGGAGAAGCTAGTTTGTCTACTATGAATGTTTATGTAAAAGTCTCCCAGTGCCGGCTAAAAGCTCAGCAGGCACATGTGAATGCAAAGCTTACATAAAAATTAAGTATATGTCTCAGTTTTGTATAAAAATCCCATTGACCCAAGCCAGCTCCACATGACGACCCTGAGAGACTGAGTGGGAGAGGACACTAACACCAGCCTCTGTCAAAGGCCAGTAACATTGACTCTTGAAAGCAGGTTTGCTATCTCTATAGAGACACTTAGAAGGTTATTCATTACTGGACCTGTTCTCCTCCAATCAATGGTGGATTTGCCAGACTGCCAGACCTGGCTGCAGTCCAGAGAGGTGTGGGTGTTTCTTTTGTACACAAAGGAGAAGACCTGAAGGTGTGCAGCAAATTCGGGTTTCAGGTTCAGGACTGCTGGCTGCTCCACTGGTTGGCCATAGGCCGGCGGAGTAACTCCTCAACATGACGGGCCACGTCCATTGTGTCCTCAAGGTCAAAGTCTCCGTCTGCATCCAACATGGCATCACTCCTGATGAGACAACAGTAAAGACAGGTCAACAGGGGGAACATCAACTGCTTGATCACATCAGCGCACCTAAAAATTTGCGTTATGTAGTCGCCCCCACTGAGTCAGTGCACAGCAGACTGACAGCTGACTGTCACTCAGGGAAACTATCACACTGAGGAGGACGAGACAAAACCCTAGCGAGGCAGCTGGATTTCTTTTAAACCCCTACTCCCTATTCATCAAAATGAAACTTAGAGCCTGTAGTTTTTAGCTGCATGTGTTAATTTCTTCCATTAAAATAACAAACCACATCAATCAAAAGAAGGATGCAGCTGTAGAAAAAGAAAGATGAAAGATCTTTGAAAGAAATAAAATGAGCGAGTAAAAGGAGTGTGTACTCACATAGGAGGGTAAACACCAAAGTTGTTGGGGTGGCTCACAGAGGGAGAAGCTGTCTGATCCATGAATGTAGGAGTCCCTCCGCTGGGCTCAGGATTTGGGGTGGTAAATCTACCAGAGACATTTACCGTAATTACTCCAGCATTTCCATAAACAAGTGTCAGCATCTCCTAACACTGTCATTCTTTGCCAAGGAAAATACTCTTTTCTGAATGCCTGGTTTCCCTTAAAAATATTTCCACTTAACTGTAACATGCAACAGACTTGGTCACAGCAAATACTGATTTTGATATAGGTTTTTGTTTTCTGTTTATTTCTTTTGTTTTTCTGTTTATACAAAGGAAATATTTTCATGGCATTCATTTTGAAGCATCTTCACTCTACTAATAGTGCCTATAACTTTTGCACTGTACTACATGTAAGCCCTCAGTGATCCTTCACAGTTTGATGATATTCCACATATAGAAGCCAAAGACAGATGACACATTTAAGACCATACTGTGTATGACTTGTGTGTGTGTACACACACACACACACACACATATATATATATGTGTATATATGTGTTATAAATAACTTGAAATACAACACAGTTCATCATACAGAATCCTAATATTCACACACGTTTTAGATATTCTCAGAGAATAATGGCCACCAATCAATCAGTACTACTGTCCATCTCAATGTATCATTATTTTTTGATTGCCAGTTGATCTCAGGGCCAACACATATAGACAAACAACCATTCACACTCACACTCACATTCACACCTACAGGCAATTTAGAGTCACCAATTAACCTGCATGTCTTTGGACTGAGGGAGGAAGCTGGAGAACCTGGAGAGAACCCACACAGGCACAGGGAGAACATGCAAACTCCACACAGAAAAGACTCGCACACCGTTTCAGAAGAGAGGAAAAAAAAGAACAACTTACTCAGGCACAACTTGTTTGATCTGTGGTTTTACGTATCCATCCACCGCTTTTGCTGCAAGAGAGATGAGGTCTAAAGTGACTGCAGAGTAATTTCAACTTTACAGTGTCACCCATGTATTAGGTTTGTTCCACCAGGTTTGGCTTCTTTGCAGATGTGTGTACTGATATGATTAACAGTAAGAACTGCTGATACATACAGAGTGGAGGGGTGTAGTACTTGGCAAAAACCTCATCTTTGGGCCGGTCAGGGTAGAGAAACAGAAGGTGATTCAGGTCGCTGATGCGATCAGCCAGGGAACGAATGGAGAAGTCCTTGGTTGTATAAGGCAACAGATTCCAGACCAGCCTCTCTCCTAGCCAGGACAGGAACAACCATATATTATAATCTCTGTATTTACTGAGGATAAGCATGTTATTATTGTCGCAGAGATAAAGATGATTGATGTTCTAACTTGTGAACACATGCATGAACATACATGAATGGAATTCGGGGCTTGATATTCATGGGAGGAAACTGAACTGGAATGCTGCATGCAACATTTTACCCTCAGCTCATGCTGTTCTTATGATATTAGACTTAATTGCCGTACAAATCAAACTAAGTGTAAAAAGTCTTTAAAAGCGCAGCAGTTTAGTACCTGGTTTGTTGGGATTCTCAGCCACCCATGCGATGGTGATGCCTCCGATCTCAGAGTCACTGAATCGCAGCAGGAAGGTGCCGTTGGGTTTGGACATCAGCATGTCCTGTGCCTGCTGCTTGTTTACAAAGCCCAGGATGGCCCTGCAAAGAGCACACAGATACACACACACTTTTACATGTAAACTCTTTAATGCACTTTATGCAAGTGTAGGACACAAAGACATCACTGTTCGGTGAAGCAAAGATACACACTTAACATAAGCTGAGGAGGAAAAAGAAGCACTGCTTTCCAGCCAGCCATTACATTGTTCTTAAACCAGGACCACACTGAAATTCTCAACTTGCTCAATACTGGAGTATTTGCACAGAAACGTTTGTTCCTCTTACCTCTGTTTTTCTAATGCTGCCTTTTCATCTGAGATTAATCAGAAATTGCTGTTTTAGTAGTTATGATAAAATCTGTTTCCTGGGGGGAAAAAAACAGCATGACTCATTACCCATCATTCCAGTGAGGCTTGAGATGTTTCTTCATGAGCTCCACAACTCCATCAAACCACTGCCAGAAGGTGAAGTTGCGCCCAGGTAAGCTCTCCTGTACAAATTAAGAAACCAGTCTGAGAAATCCTGTTCATCTAATGAGTTTAAAAACTTAACCTGTTTTGAAACATCACATTAACATGTAGCAGGGCAGTACCAAGATTTTCTTTAGTGATATGATGCTGCTGCTGACACTCTGTAGTGACAGCACGTTTTTTTTCTTACAGTTCACACATCTTTTACAGTCAGCTGTAGAGCTGTGGAAGCGAGCTGGCCTCACCCGGTTGAACTGGGCCCAGGATATAGTCATGTTGTGGTAGTCCTCAGGGTTGTTGCTGCTGCTTGTAAAAGCCTTCTGTGCCAGGAAGACCAGGTTATCCTCTGACAGGCCTCGCCCACTGTGCATCTCAGCCTTGTACTTCATATCGAGGGCCTCACACAGCTGGGGCCACAGCACCTTGTCTGGTACGATGAACGGCACCCTGCCCTGAAGAAACGAAGATGGTACAGAGGGAAACGTGAGAAAAGATGAAAAGAGGCATGGCAGTTTAGAAAAAAAACTGTTTTAAAAACTGATAAACTGACTGTCAGTTTATTTGTTCAAGTCCTTCTCACCAGCACAGTATTCATCATTGTTGTTTTGATGAAACATGGGAAAATGACACCTTTCTGATATTTTCAATGATTTAAAAATTACACGGGGCAATGTGGCTTCACACATATTACAAACAGCAGCATTAAAATTTCTGTTTGCTCAACAAATCTTATGAAAAGAGACAGGAAACAAGGGCAGAGAGAGACAGGTATGACATGCAACAAAGGTTCCCGTGAGTTTTTTGAAAACATTACTAAAATAGAAGAAAATAGGGGGACTGTTTTTTAGTGGTGCACCCAGTGCTTTGATGGGCACAGGACAGCGTATATGGGAATGGGTCAAAATAAACTATACTGTGTGTGTTCAAGGTAATAAAGAAACATGTGTCCAGTGCAACAGTGTGGCTCGCGGATGTGATGTTTTAGTAGTTTCTGAATAATGGAACTCTATGGCACAGAAGAAGAAAACATCTCAGGCTTTGGACATTCACACAGTTCTTGTTGGTAGGATACATTCAGTCTTATTCTGGATCAGCACAGGGGATGTGTTGATAAAAAAACAGAGCTCTGATTTTTACTAGTGAGTTACATAAAGTTCCACAACTCTCACCAATAGGTGGATAAGAAAACCAGTGTCAGGGGTGCAGCAGATTCTAGCAGCCACAGTGACACCCAGCCTGACCCACTCTCTGACACCAAACACTGTTTTCCTACCTGGCAAAAATACCCACAGTCTCTACCAATGCCATTAAAGAGTGAAGGCACATGGACCTGCCCACCCACCCCCCTCCACAATAAATTTTAAGAATATTTTTACAATTTAACCATAAACAATATTTATATATATCAAGTAAAAACTGCTATTGCCTAACACAGATTAAATAGAACACACAATAGACTGAAGGAATACCAAACAAAAGCCAAATAAGTCCTGTGGCTGCATTCTCATGCCCCTTGACAGCACACCTCCCTGTATTATACTTCTGTCAAACTTCACATAGTCAATGTACATGTGTGTTTTCACCTTAGTGAGGGGGATACTTTCCAGCTCCCTCCCATTACATTATTACATGAGTATTCAGTACTAATGGCTGGGATCGCACCTATAACTTGGTCTTCATTTTGATCTCTACTACACAAGTTTCATGACTGTTTCTTCCACAGTTACAAGGATATCATTATGACAAAAAATGCCTGCCAAATTTCCCAATATAGTAGGTGTCTCCAGGACCATGGTGACTGACACACATACACGCAGACACACAAAATGAATAAAATATCAGTCCCAGTTGCAGCTGGTAAATAACAGAGTATCAGAATCCTTGAACAACCCATGATGCTATCAGATACCTAACAAGCTGACACTGTGTGCCATTACAGGCAAACATTACTTGATATGGTAAACACTGGGCATTGTGAAGTATAAAAAACCCATTGAGAAAACAGTCCAGGTGCATTCAACTTACTGGCTCAGCAAAAGCATTGTCCCACAGGACTGTTGCTGTGGCGTTGTTGTCCTGACTGCCATGGACGATCACTACCACAGGCAGCGATAAGGTCTGCAGGTTACAGGCACAATAGGAGAACAGAAATGGGTTAAAGAGGAAGACGTGGCCAAAAGAGTAAAGCTAACCATGAAACAATCAAAAAGATACTCAGAGTTGTTTAGCTGCTATTTACTGGTATAAAAGATCAAATATGACATTTAATTACTTTGACATGGAAGACCAGCTCGTTGCCCCCGACACTGAACTGTGACTCAAACAGAACTGTGAACTTCTCCTCCGTCACTGACTCTGCACCTCGACGATCAGAACGCTTGATCCGCTTCAGTGACTGTTAAGACAAAGACAGGAGAAGACATTAGAAACATAATCCTTCATTACAATTCACACAGCCAGTGTAGCGCATTCTGAAACAATTCTGCAGCTGCATTTTCAAGATCTGGAGAGAAGCTGTGTGTCAGGCCGATGTCAGGCTCTGAGAACGCAGTTCAGCGTTTGGCCAATTTTCTTGTTTGACGAGCTGAGAGGAATTTAAAAAAAACCTATAACACACATCATACTCATTAACAGATTCAATTAATTGTTGGTTTTTTAATATAATTTGTAATAATATGGATGTACAATACAAGGGCCGGCAAAAAAAAAAATTATTCTGTTCAATCACAATTTTTACTCTATATCAATTCTTTAAGTCCTACGGTCAATCTTTGCATTTGTAGCTTTTCTCTGTAGGGATAGGGTACATCTGCACTAAATGTTGTAAGAACCATAACACTACTGACAAAGTTATGTGTATGCAGTGGTTACCTGTTGTCATTGATTCGGTTTGTGGAAATCGAGTTACAATGCGCAAAAAAGGTTATTTTAATTTAAATCTAACACAGATGATAGCTGCCATATGAACTGCCTTGACAACAGTCTCAGAAACTGTGACTGATTACAATCTATGTCATTCCTGCTCAACTGTTTTGCACATAAAAGCCTACAAAATCTAAATGTATCATATTTTAGATGTTTTGCATTTGCAGAGGAAAATAAATCCTTGATCTGCAGTTTTTGCAACCAGGAAGTGCTTACAATTCAGCTGGTAATGTGCATTTCTCAGTTTTATATTCAAGGAAACAATGGTGTCACTCTCTTACTGAACCAACAAGATACGCAAGGATACAACACTGGTATTTGCCTGATATAACTGAAGCATCAAGAATTGAAACTGAAATGAATGGATACAGGGTTTCATTAATTGGAATCAAATCAAACTGGGAGATTTTCATATCATATAACATACAACCAATATAAAGAGGATAAACCAGCTGTAATGTGTCTTGTTTTGTTGCTAAGGCTGCAAACTTCCTTAAACAATATCTGACAGAGCTCACCATGTTTCTGAAGTGAGCACTGAGGGTGCCAGTGGCCTGGTGATACTCCATGACACAGTTGTTGTTGAGGATTTCTCCACTACTTTCACTACAAAGGCAAAAGAAAATTGTTAGAAATCACGTAACACATACAGATCTGTTCAACACGCTCAATCCATAACTCTCACATGATGACTAAACCACTGTGAAACAGTTTGTTTAATAACTGCCCATTGATCAGTTAGATGCCTTTTGATATCCAACTGCTGTAATGACTGTATGCCTTGTATCAGTCGTGAGTCCACAATGTGTTTTACAATGCAAATTACACAGGATTCATGGACAAGTTTGCATGCTGGCATGTGCCTCACCTGTGTGTGCTCTCATTCTTCAGCAGAGCCTTGGCCTGCTGCTCACTAACAATGATGGCCTTGACCTGTGGTGGGTTCATATGGACGTTGAGTTTTCCACCAACCAGAAGGCGCACGGTGGCTGCAAACTTGGTCTGGGTCTTTAACACCTGGGGTGGCTGCTTTTCAATGATGAAGGTGCTGAAGACGAAGAAGAAGAAATGACATGATGAGTTGGTCAATATTTTCTATCATGAAAGGATTAGAGTGATCCTAAGGCAGTGATATGGACAATAAGCTCAGAAAAGATAAGAGGTTCTGTCTACCCCACTGAGAATCACCACCTTGACGTGGTAGAGGGGTTTGTGTGTCTTGTTAATCCTGGGAGCTGTCTTTGGCGGCCCTACTAGATCTCTGGGGAAGGGACCAGAGTGAGAGTGATTCACAGACCCTTATCACACGCCTCAACACAATCCTGTCCCTGAGCTCTCCAGACAGTTCCTTTGACCTCATGGTTTGGTTTTTGCTCTGATATGGACAGATCAGCTGTGAGACCTGATATAGACAGGTGTGTGCCTTTCCAAATCATGTCCAATCAATTAAATTTACCACAGGTGGACTCCAGTCAAAGCGTAAAAATATCTCAAAGATGATCTAGCGCAATGGGAGGAACCTGAGCTAAATTTCAAGTGTAATAGCGAAGGGTCTGGATACCTAAGGCAATGTGATATCTCAGTTTTTCTTTTATAGTAAATTTGCAAAAATGTGTGCTGAAACTTCATAAAACATGATAAAAATTAAAGGGTCTGAGTTCTTTCTGAATGCACTGTGTGCAATATGTAGACTAGATGTGCAAACACCTCCAGTGTCCTTGCAAAAGTAAAGAGAGAGTGAGCAGCATACAGAGAGAAGTGAAACTGAAACCTAACTTTATTTGATAGTTGTGCAATGTAATTCTGGTGTAACTCTGTGGTTAAGATGAAGATATTGAACAACAGTGCAGAGTGAGGCTCTGATAAAGACAACAACTACAGATGACCAGGTATGAGTGAAAATTTCAATGACCTGCATCATGAATGCATCACCTGCACAAAATGGGTAATAGGGGTCAGTTTTGGCCACAATAAACTGACCAGTTAAACAATATTTGTGGATGTCCAGTGAGTAAGACATCTATCACGGTATAAATATAGAATTATATATCACAAAAGGAGAAGTATGTAAACAACAAAATTTTCAGTTTCTTTAAAATATCTGACAAGTCAAGGTACTTCACCACGGCAATGGAAAAATCACACAACACACTAAATGTAGCGTAAATAACAGTACTTCAATATATACCATTTCGCAAAAAAGAAAAAAAGAAGTGATTCTTTCACACCAATTTGCGCTGGAGATCGCAGATAAAACCAGCTGAACAACAACTGCAAAACACTGCAGTCCTGGTGTCACTGTATCAGACACTCACCTCACCTAAGTTAAGGCCACAGTGCTCACAAAAATCTGAATCAGAATTACAACAGATTCTGCATTGCTCTTCCTGAATCAGCTGGCTGGAGTCTCCTTTTCTAAACCCTGGCCTTTCAAGAATGGGAACAGCATCCAGTCTGCCAGTCCACAGGCCCCATCAGCAACTTCCACATTACACTGGAGACGTCAAGTCTAGTTCTCACCTGGTGACCAGGGCAGAGATGATATCAGTGATGTCACTGTTGAGCTTGCTCAGCAGCTCTTCCATGGGGCCCGGCAGAGGAAGCTGCTGAGTTAGATGTTCACAGCGTCGAATCTGCTGCCGGTTCTGCCAGATCAGGTCAGCCAGCTTCTCACACCTTGTGGACAAGGACAAGCAGTGGAGACACCACCATAATAAGAAAGTAGAGGGGGAGGAAATCATTAGTTATTCCTAGTTATTCCTCCTCAGCTTATTAAAATATATCTTAAGTTTATGTTTTATCACCCTCAACACCTTCTACTTCACTTCTGCAAACTTTCCTCTACATCACAAAATAAGAATAATACACTTGCTTGAGCTAGGTAAAACTGCTTAAAGACACCTCCACTCTGCAATATAATACGCAAGGCAAACTAATTAACAAGTATTTCTAGTATGTACCAGGATTGCAGGACATCCAGTCCCCCCTCATGAGGACCCCCGTTGCCAGCTAGCTGCTGCCTCCTCTTCCACTGGATGAGCTCCTCATCCAGGATTAGAGTCTGCTGCTTCCTCAGCAGGCCCAGGGTCTTCTGGTGTTGTTCTGACAGGTCCTGCAAGCACACCACCAGACACATGCTGAGAAAAATGTGCATATGTGATTATGATTCTTAAATGAGATTGTAGTTGTCCTTGAATGAAAATATCAACGGTCAAAATGTCCAGTGAAAGATATGCCAAATACACTGTCTAGTATTGTGCGACCTGATATGTTACTCAGTGTGTTATTATCACTTTAAGTAGCGGAAGAAGTAAGACCCTTTATCCCTCTTTGGATTCTGAATGATGTCTCAGAATCCTTATTTATTAACTGACATTGCTGAGCACAGAGGGAGAGGTTTCAGCATAAACACCTTATTTAGTGAGAGCCAACCATATTACACCTCAGGTATTTCTACCTACTCAGTGTGAGGGGACAGTATCATTGAGTAGATGTTTTCAAGTCACCCATGACGAACTAAGACATGGAACTATTCTTGATAAATCAATCTTAACCTTATTTATATGTGCTGAAGTCAAAGTTACTGTTCCCTGCAACAGACTTAAAACCTAAAAGGAAAAAATTAAATACATTTATTTGGTTCTTTTTCCTGTTTTGTTATTCAGAAAGTAGAAAGAAACTCCTGAATCAACCACAGGATGATGTATATCTATTATCTCCATTATGTGATGCACAGAGGAATGTGTCATTATGAAGTAATGTGATCGGAAATTATACAAAATGTATGCGTGTAACTGGGCGTACTGCATTATTGCATTAAATAAAGCTTAAAAAATGAAGGAAATCTAATGAGACTGAAAGGAATAGACATCGATTTCTGAGTGAATAGAAGCTGAGAGATTAAAAGGTTCCATGTTGAGTCACTGGCTACAAGAACAGTGAAGCAATGCTTTTTTGAGTCAACCCCAATTTTATTTGCTGACCCACATTAATGTGGGAAACACAATTAACATCCCTGCCAATGGTTACACACTTTTCCATCATAGTGCACCAAGAGAGAAAACAACGTGCCAACAAAGGTAGTGAAGAAGAAGACTGAAGAAGTAAACATTGATGTAAATAATGCAGGTTTCAAACTTTTTCAAACCTTTCCCTTCCTGAATCATCTCTGTGTATACAATATGAGTCAACGTTGTATATCATTGTCTGAATGTATAATTGCAGAGCTACAGTTAATAATGTGTGTGTGTATAGTGTCTCTTCATACAAGCCTGTATTTCTGTAGTGTGCTGGCCTCTCTGGTGAGCCACGCTTCCACAGTGGCCCTCTTGCTCTGTAGGGTGGTCTCCCGCTGGGTGCGCTCAGCTGGAGGCAGTGACGACAGGCTGCTCAGCTGGGCTAACAAAACAGGAAGCAGGTAACAGTCACTGCCAGAGAACACAGTTAACTTTAGGATAAAGACAGTAACTTTGAAGGTGCTGTATGGAAGAATCTGAAGTAATCTCATCTAATAATTGCTTTTTTATTGCCAATGTGGAAAAGGATTGTAACATAATATAAAAAACGAGCCACTCCCCGACTCTCTCTGTTGCTGTGTAAAGAACGAGAGTTTTCAGCATGCTCACAGCCAAGAACCCTGCCACAATAAATATCTCTCTTCTGCACCACTTCAGCACCAACAGTGTACTATTGTTAGTTTCATAGTTCACCGTCATAATGAAACAACCAGCTCCAAGCACTTAAATGGCAGTGGCAGGTATCAGTAATAACAAGGGTTTTGGTTTAACACTTCCATATGGGTTTTTTTTGTAGTTTGATGTCCTCAGTATTAATCTACAATGTAGAAATAATTTTACAAAAAATGTTAAAAAAAAAAAAAAAAAAAAAACACTGAATGAGAAGGTGTGTCAAACAGGCTGGTAATGTTCCTCCCTACAAGCCGGGGCTAAAACACCTGAAGCTAAATCATAGGCTGTGATCATAGCTACCTTACATACATGGCCACTGAATGACTGGTGGGTTCTGTGCAAATCAGAGTTACAAATGTATCTTTGTGTGTGTGTCTCATCCTTACCCTGGATGCGCAAGTTCTCCTGGTACTGGATGATGAAGTACTCTTGGCTGTGTTGCAGCTTTCTCAGTTCATTCTCAGTCTCCTGTGTGGCCAAGCGGAGCTCCTCAAAGGCCTGGTTGATCTGCTGGTGCCGTTGTGACAGAGTGTCCATAGCCTGGCCCCCAGTCCCACAGCTGGCCTACACACCAAACATTAAAAAAAATCAAAATCTTTTTATTTGTTTTTTGTTTTTGTTCTTTCACTTTAGTACTACTAATAGCGTGACACTATGCATGTAATTTATTGTTTGTGAAAACCAGCCTACTATGTGTGAATCTCAACCTCTGTCACAACCTGGTTTCACAGGATTCCTGCAAATGATGAGACATCAACAGCCCCACCAACACTTACATTTGTAGCTTCTTGAACCAGCCTCTGTTCTGAGTGCAGAATGTGTTTAATGCAGCGCACCAGCTCCAAAGGACAGCGGTCATAAGTGCTCTGCAGACATACACATAGACACATAGACAGACAGACAGACAGACAGACAGACCGATCATTAATCAATGCCATACTAACATTCTGGTCAAAAATGTTCTGGAGTTCTTTCAGTCCAACAATACATCTGTTTACATTTCTCAGGGTGAAAATAACTTTCATAGTGGCGATTCCTTGGTGTCTATGTAGTACCTATAGAAGAGGCTCCCAAACCATGGGATGTGGACCAGTACTGGAACATGAAATCTTTATTACTGGGCAATGTAGAAACAGCATTTAGCAGAGAAAGTTGAATACTTACAATCAATGTTCCCCCTAATTTTTCATGTGTCTGAGCATACACACAAACTCCCTGAGAATTCCTTGGATCACTGTGAGCAACATCAGACGTGTACACTGTCGCACACTGTAATTTTATGCGCTACATAGTTTTGCTGTGCGCGGACAAAGCAGGAGCAGTGCGCGCAGCTTAGAGGGAACATTGCTTACATTATAACATTATAGACTGTCACAGGCTATTTATTTTACCTTGAAACTGGCACAGTCTGTGTTGCAACACGCTGATTTTGAAGTGGAGTAACTCATCAGCACAAGAGAGAACCAACCGTCATCAGCAGCTTTCAGCATTTAGCAATATATGTCCTCTAATCTGCTGTTGACAGGTCTGAGACAGGTCTGTCTGTACTTTTTACTTAGCAAGCAACCACAATGAAACACTTCCTAAATTGATAAGCTTACTTGCTCTCCCACTCTTTGACATTTTCTAGAAGAGAGAGATCATGTCTGAACTGATTGAACTGAACAGTTCTTTCGGGACAGTAAACCTGTTGCTCAGCTGCAGCTCTGAGGCAGGTGGACGGGAAGAGCAGCTGCCTCGATTTCAAAACCAAAGTGATCCAGTGATCGGCAGTCACTGGAGTTGAACAGGGTGGTGTATAATACTACTGCCTGAACTCAGGAGTGGTTCACTAAGCCCTTTAGAGGATAGGTAGCATAGTCTTTCAGTTTAAAGAGACACTGGATCAGAGAATCTACACACCACGGTACAGGACTGCTTCAGCTGTATGTCTGGAACATCATCTCCATGGATAGCGGGGGTCTCTTGGTTCACTTGTAGAACAGCGTGATACATTGTTTGTTCTTGTAGGTGTGGTTGGTGTTGTACTTTCAAGTGCATTAGTAGCCTACAAATGACACCTGGTCTGAATGAATTATTTTAGATTGGTGAGAGATTCATGATGATGACCTTAAATGACCATGTTCCAAGACAGAGTACATTTGATTCCAACAGAAGTTGCTCACTGTGCATTCTTCCATCTGGGTTCTTCTCTGCCTGAGCTGCTGAATTTCTGCCGTCTCCCCACACATGTGAATTGCATAAAATAATTGATACAGCATTTTGTAACTTTTTTAATTGTTTACACCTCGTGGCACAAATATGCCAATAATACAGTCCTTTCAGAGTGTTGAGTTAGGTGACATAAGATGGAATGATTGTCTATGGAAGGTTTTTTTTTGTTTGTTTAAGTGGCCATCACTTCAGCAGCTGAGAAATGATACCTGTTTTACGTTAACTGCACCAGGTTGGTTCAGCATTATGTTCTAAAAACAAGGTTTGTGGGCAGGCTTGTTTTCCTTTGTCTTACAGCAGCTGACTGGTACCTTGAGTTGGCTGGCATAGTGGCCCAGCTTGATCTTAAGCAGAAAGCCGTCCTCTCCTCCCTGAAGCTGGGCTTTCCTCTGCAGCTCGGCCACCAAATTGTCTAGCAGACGCTTGGCTTTGGCTTCCTCTGCTGGGTTGTCCAACTCCACTGAGTCCCTGTGAAACACAATTACATTTTTAACCAATCCAAGACCAACATCAAGCTCAGTGCTGCTTTGCAAAGAAGTTGCACAGGACTAAAAAATTTACACAAATCTCTCATCAATTTTGCCTGTAAAACATCTGATAAGTAAACTCAACTCCTTAATGCATAACAGAGTGATGATTTCTTGTATAGCACATTCAAAACATGGTTCCAAAGTGCTCGAAAAAAAAACATGTTAACATAGTGAGGTAAAGAACAAGAGTATCATCAAGTAAAGTGAGATAAACTGATAGAAAGATAAGCTAACAACTCAGCAACGAGTCAATTACAGTTATTTAACAGTGTGTACTAACAGTACCTGATTTAAAAAAGAATCAACAGTTAGCCAGTTAATCTGTGTATTTCAGTGCAGTAGAAGGCCTTACTGCACTGAGGTAAATACCGTAATTTCCGGACTATAAGCCGCTACTTTTTTCACACGCTTTGAAACTTGCAGCTTAAACAATGATGCGGCTAATTTATAGATTTTTACGGGCTAACGAGCTTCATGTCGCAAAAACATTTAGACACCTGCGGCTTATAGACAAGTGCGCTTAATGGTCCGGAAATTATGGTACTATAGACATTTGTGAAATTTTACCACAACTTTGAAAATATGCTTGGGGTCATTTCCCATTTGCAGTATCTATTTGTGCCCATTTGATGTGCCCTTTTGAATTGCCTGGCTGATGTCTTGAGATGTGCCTGTTTCCTCTTGGTGCATCTTCTGTCCCCCAGGAATTGATTTGCATTTTCCAAACGAAAAAAAACATCATCACTAAGAGACAGAAGATGTCTCCCTCCTCCATGTTATGACACCTGCATGGTCCCATGGTGTTTATACTTGCGTATTATTGTTTATACAGATGAACATGGTGCTATGAGTCATCTAGGAATTAAAGGCAGGTCTTAAAATGCTTCCACAGGTACACTTCCAATTGATCCAGTCAACTTCAACTCTGAAATTTGAATATGGTGAATTAGATGCCCTGACCAACTTGCCAAAAATATTGTTTGCAAACACCTGTGGTTTAAAAAATATATTTAGGACGCTCTAGCCTGTTCACTTGGGCACAGACATGAAAACCAAGACGTTCCAGGCCCAGGCCTGGGAGGCTGACGACGGCAGCAGCTGTTAATGCAGTCAGTTCAACAAACAGGTTGATTCACATCACTAAACCAAGTCGTCAGACATGTAAGGTGGATGCCTCAAATTTCTTTATTAGAAAAGAAAAACTGAGGGATCACAGCCAGTATGGGCAAGAGGAGAAATGACAGCAATTGATGACTGTGAAATCTGAACATATCTTTTAGCTTCATGGGCACAAAATGATACTGACTAGAAATAATGGCTAAAACAATGAGAATAAGACTTAAGTGGTGGTAGCATGGGCTAAATAGATCATCTAATACAAGGTAAAGTACACTCAGTTGACTCTAAAATAATCACACAATTGAATCAACATCTAAACCAGTGTCAGGATAAATTGAACATTAGAACCTTCATGGTGTGTGTGATGTGTTGGACTGACTTGTTTTATCTAGGTGTACCTAATTAACTGGCAACTCAGTGTCACTTTCAATAGTTTATTTATATAAAGTGTCTTTGGGTAAAAGCAATGTATAAATAAAATGTGTTATCATCATTATTATAACACAAATTTTGGTTTAAATGTTGTAGAAATTTTACACCCTGACAGGAATAATATTCTGCAGCAATCATTAAAGTTTTAATTTTAAAGTTTTAAAGTGTTATAAAACATTACATGGTCCAACCCACAGGCTGGGTGCCTCTAGAATAAAAATAAAGATAAAGATCTATGGCATACCAGAGCTGGCTCTCAATCCACTGGGCCAGGTAGTGTCGCACCTCAATGGGGAAATGCTGGCCATACAGTGCCTGCATCTGGTGCAGTGCCTCACCCTGCAGCTGCTGGGCCTGGATCCACATTGCCATGGTGCTCCTATAGTAACAGAGGGATGGCAGAAGAGGAAGTCAGGGACAGGATGAGAGAAAGGGGAAAGGAACAGTGACAGTAGCAGTGAGTAAGATGAACAGAGGGGGGTTTTTTACAGAGCACTAAAGAGAGAGCAAAGTTGAAGAGAAGATGAGAGGAGAGAAAGAGTAGAGCAGGAGGAAAGAGTTATCAATGTTTTATTGAGGACATCAACGGCCATCAAAACTTGGCAGAAATACAAAAACTAACCAGTACCTGCCAAACTGGTGAGCAGTTCCAAGCGGTTGTAACAGGTGTCCCAACTGATCTCTTAAGTTCACTTCAGATAAAGTCGCACAGCTACAACCTTCCAAAGCTTCCACAACTGTTCCTGATTCACCGTGGGAGACATACTGTGCTCAGCGGCAGCAACAACACCACCTTCCTCATCCAGGGCTGAAATTCACCAAGACTAAGTAACGAACTGTTCGTTGACAGGTGTAGCTACTTTCATTTAATTAATCGTTGTCGGCTGCTGTAACACAGTGATTTCCCGACCTGGGATCAATAAAGTGCATCTACCTATTTCTCTATGCTAAAAAAAACTACAGATTCAAAATATGATGATGTGTTTTTTTTGAAAAACAAACAAACATTTAACTTCACCGTGACAATCTTATTAACATGTCAGCATTAGTAGTAAAGTTATTACAGAGTCTGAATGACATTTGGTAACGTGTTGTTTCCTAGGGCTACACAAGAGGTCGGAACGCATCGGTCTGCAGCAAGGAAGCTTGCTCTCCCAACAACTTTGAGAGATAGCTTAGCTTGCTAACATTACTGTACATTGAGCCTGGCCCGCTGACAGATGAATATATGAAGAAACCTGTAAATGGCGACATCTAAATTTGGCCGAACATAGGTGGCAAATTGCTGATTGGGAATATGGTGAATTTACGTTACGTTTATTACTTTGGTAGGGCAAGACAGCGTGACGTTAGCTAGCTAGCGAAGGGGAGCTACTCTACTAGCTAGCGTAGTAGGAAAGCTCACTGATACTGTACAGCACTCGACTAAAACTTCACTTTTATGCTCCACAAGTAGTTAACAGCTACGTCTTTAACTCACCTATGAAGAGACTGCACCACACATTACAGCAACACCCATTGGCAAGCGGTGGTTAGCACACACACATACAAACTTTTAAGCCTCCCACAGGTTATTTGACGTACTTGTCACATCGCCAACTTCTTTAACGCCTCCCTGGTTTCTGGTAAAGCAGCTGTTGTTGACCAGCATCAAGTAAAGAACGACTATCAGAGACAGCTTCCGAATTCAAACTAAAAGTCTTAGAAAACCACAGTGGTATGAGTGATATCAGTTTAAGAGATGACTTTTGTTGTAGTTCCACTGCATATAGAAAGCTATCTAAATAACATGTGTGACCTTTGTTGTTGTTTTCGCCCAGTAATTGTAACAATAATTTTAGGTTATTAATTAAGATACAGAGGCCCTCCACCACATCCGGTCGTATTCATGCTAACTTCAGTTAACTTGGTACAGTCCTGGCAGCTCTATTTCCGCTAAGCCCGCACCCAGCTGTGACTGGAATCAGTGTGCGCCTGCATATATATATATATATATATATATATATATATATATATATATATATATATATGATCAGAGCTCACAGCATTTGGCTATTCTGAGCTCTGTGTCAATAGTAGTGAAAACCTTGTTTTGAAACACTGCCCAGGCTCACAAGGCACAAAAGGCAAAAGGTATATATATATATATATATATATATTATATATATATATATATATACTATATATATAGTATAGATATAGATAAGCTAATGGGCAGTCTGTGATAATGAAATATTGTAAAATAGATAGATTAAAAAAAGAGGAACGTATATTTCAGTTTTTGCAGTGGCAGATCTGTGTTGTGTGATCTGTGCGCAGTGTGTCAGAGGAGTTCCTCAAGCTGTCTGGACTTAGCAGCATAACTAAGAGCTGGTTCAGGATTCATCTGAGCCAGCTGTAACTGTTAGCTTTATCAAAGAGGACGTTTTAAGCCTAACCGTTGTCTGTCTCCTGAACCCAGACTCAGGGCTGATACAGGAGAAGAGCCTGACAGATGAAGGCTCTGCCTTGTTCTAATGGGATGAAAGTCTTAAAGATACAGTGGAGCTTGGTCATTAAGGGTTTTGTGTGTAAGGAGAAGAGTTTTGAATTACTCTGGATTTTACAGGGAGCCCATATAGAGAGGCTAACATGGGAGAAATATGATCTCTATAGCTCCTCCTTTTTGGATCAACTGGAGGTTTCTTGCAGAGTTAGAC